>NW_027187327.1:2594284-2596588 GCF_028583685.1 Petaurus breviceps papuanus
TAGCAGTTCTAACTCAAAAAGGGCTTCGCGCTGCCACTGCCTCTGCTCCTGCCGCCGTCACCACCACCGCCAGCCACCGAAGGAACGCTAGCTTGGCTTCCGCTTCCTCTTGCTCCGCCCCTTCCTGCTACGTCAGCAAGTCCAACGGGGCATGGAAGATCTTTAAATCCCATAACCCTTACACCAACTCAACTTTATTCAATATCTTTCTTACATTCATTTTTATAGTTTTCTTAGATTTTCAAAATTCCTACTTTGGTATTTAATTGGGGAATTTAAAAAATTCCTAGGTTTTTTAGTGGCCTCCCCAATTTAAGGATCTCCTCTTTCTCTATTTTATTCATGTAAGCATTTAGAGATGCAAAATTTCCTCTTCAGCTGTATCCCATATGTTTTATTTTTGTTGTCTCATTATTGTCTTTCTCTTGGATGAAATTTTTTATTGTTTCTATGATTTGTTGTTTGTCCCATTCATTTTTTAGTACTAGATCATTTATTTTCTAACTATTTTTTAGTCTATCTTTCCATGGCCTTTCATTACACTAATTTTTATTGTATTCTTATCTGAAAAGGATGTTTTTAATAATTCTGCCTTTCTGCATTCGATTGTGAGGTATTTATACCCTAATGCATGGTGAATTTTTGTGTAGGTACTATGTAATACTGAGAAAAAAAGATATATGCCTTTCTCTCCCCATTTAATTTCCTTTAGATGTCTATCATATGTAACTTTTCTAAATTCTATTCACCTCCTTAATTTCACCTAGGATTGGCAAAGTTCCACCACTGACCTTTTAGTTTCTCTTTGGCATTTATGTGTTGAGAAGTCTGGAAACTGCCAAAGCTGCCAGTGATTCACTCCCCTGAAGTCTGCTGTGGCTGGTCTCTGACATGGGTCTGTACTCTCCCCATCCAAGTGGCGCTGCACTTTGTGATAGACCCTTCCTGTCTAACTGCTATGCTGCATCAGTGGGAGGTTTGCTTCTCTCTGTCACTTTGTCGGTTCTGTAGCACTAAAATTTGTCTAGATTCATTTTTTACAGATATTGGAAGTGGTTGGAGCAGGAGCTCAAGCAAGTTCCTGCTTTTCTTCTGGAATCTTGGATACTTCCAGCAATATCTATTCTAAACACATATACACCAAGTGGAATAGCATTCACATCCTAGAAATTAAGTGAGTTACAGGAAGAAATAGATAACAAAACTACTAATGGGGTTATTCAACTATCCCCTATCATAACTCAATAAATCCAGTCAATAATAAACAGGAAAGAAACTAGTGAGGTAAATAGAGTATTAGAAATGTTATATATGACAGATCTTTGGAAAAAAAACTGAATGGGAACAGAACGGTATACCACTTTCTCAACAACACATGTCACCTACACAAAAATTTACCATACAATAGAGAATGAAAACCTTAAAGTCAAATGCAGAAAAGCAGAAATATAGAATGTGTTTTTTGGAACATAATCCAATAAAATTACATTCAACAAAGGGCAGTATAATGATAGATTTAAAAATAATTAGAAACTAAATAATCTAATCCTAAAGAATGAGTGGATCAAAAAACAAATCATAGAAACAATGAACAATTTCATTAAAGAGAATGACCACAATGAGACAACATATCAAAATTTCTGAGGTGCAGCCAAAACAGTACTTAGGGTAAAATCTACTTCTCTAAATTCTCACAAATAGAAGAACTGATCAATGAATTGTGCATGAAACTAAAAAAAAAAACTAGAAAAAGAGCACATTAAAAATCCCCAATTGATCACCAAATTTGAACTTCTGAAAATCAAGTGAGCTTAATAAGATTCAAAGCAAAAACAAACTATTGAGTTAATATAACCAAGCGGGTTTTATGAAAGCAACAACTACAACAATGACAATGAGGTAGATAAGCCATTGAATAATTTGAGTAAAAAAGAAGAAAACCAAATGTCCAATATCTAAAATAGAAAGGGTGAAATCACCACCAATGAAGAAGAAATTAAAGCAAGCATTAGGAAATTTTTATTTAAATCACATGCCAAAAAATCTGAAAATCTGAGTTAAATCAATGAATATTTATGAACTGTTTTGTGTAACTACACATATACAACCTATATGGAATTGCTTATCTTCCCAGTGGGGGTGGGTGAGGAGGGAAGAAGGAAAAAAAAAACTGTAACTCAAAGTTTTACACACGTATGTGTATATAAAAATATATATACACACATATTTGTATATTATATATATACATATACATATGTATATATATATATATATATATATATATATATATATATATATATATAT
>NW_027187327.1:2596598-2669172 GCF_028583685.1 Petaurus breviceps papuanus
ATATATATATATATATATATATATATATATATATATATATATATATACACACACACAAATACCCATTGTGGCAAACCTTTAATAAACTTTGCTTTTCTTTGGCTGAAAAAAAAAGGAGCAATGATTTCCAAAGTTTCTGAGGAAACTGGACTACCACAGCCCTGACACCTCTGCTGCCTCTTGCCCTGGGGGCAGGGGCTGGACCACACTCTTCCATTCACCCCTCTTCCAACAGAGTTCTGCACTGACCTTTTATTTGTCTTTGGCATTTTTGGGTTGAGAAGTCTGGAAACTGTCACAGCTACTGGAGCTTCACTCTCCTGAAGTCATCTCTGGCCACTGCTGGTTGGCGCTGCCCTAGGGCCAAAACCACAGCTCTTACAGGGCTGGTCTTAGCTCCCTGTTTGGTGTGATAGTCCCTTCTTCTGGCCTGCCAGCCTGCCTTTAGTGGGGATTTGTTTCTTTCTATCACTTTGTGGATTCTGTATCTCTAAAATTTGTTCAGAGTCATTTTTACATGTATTGGAGGAGGTGGAAGTCAGAGCCATGAGGAAGTCCTGTTTCTACTCCATCATCTTCAGTGTGTAGACTCTTAAGGAGCCTCAGTATCTGTGATGCTTGTATTGGACAAGCAGGCCAGAATCTTGTGACACAGAGTGAGTCTTCACTACATCATTTTCTGGCATTCTCTCTGGAACAGTTGTTTCTTTTGAACAAAACTCATTTTCAATTATCGAAGTTGTGGCAAGAAACAAAATTCATTTCCTAGGTAACATCTCTGTGAAATGCCTCTATCAATGATTTTTGAACTGTCTAATTCATGCCAGCCTGCTCTGACACTGTCATGTCTAGGTTCACAGAAAAATAACTCCTGGGGTGGCTAGGTGGTACAGTGAATAGAGCACTGGCTCTGTAGTCAGAAGGACCTGAGTTCAAATCTGTCCTCAGACACTTAATACTTACTATTTGGGTGACCTTGGGCAAGTCACTTAACCCCAATTGCCCTGCCTTCCCCCCTTGAAAAAAAAGAAAAAAATAACATCACTATGTAGCTTCACTAAAACACTATTAGAGTTTTATAGATAACACAGTTTTGGGGGGAATACACTTTTCTTACTAACCATGACAGCTGTATAGTTATAAAATCTGTATTTTTCACTTTGCTATTCTTTAGCTTTAAGGTTACATATTCAGGGTTCTAACTGCATTGACTCTAACTTAGTTTATGGTTAGTAGTAAAATTATCATCTTTTTTCTATGAGTAGGTTAATTACATTTATCTTGTAATCACAGATCAGTTCCAGCATCTATATTTCCTTATTTATGATGCATAGTGTTTTCCAATTTATGTATTTTCATATGCAAGTCTCTCAAAGGAGCAGCTGCTGCTACAGTACTCTAAATCACACAATGTTAATAACTACTTTTCCTAAAATTCTGAGCAGACTTATGTCCCTAGAAAAGTATACTGTCTCCCTTATAGGGTCACTTCCTTATGTGTATAATTTTTAATGTCACTAATATAAAGGCAGATTTAATTTATGCTCACTGTGAAATGTTATGTTGGTGCATCAGAGATTTTTGCAACCATTTATGAACACATTATCTTCCAAACTCTATGGAAAACAGTAACTATATATATAAAATTTTTTCAGTTTTCAAAATATTTTTCTTAAATCTTCAAGTTAATTAGTTTAAACATTAGTCTCATTTTTCTTATGGAGTTACTGAGAGTCAGAGAACATAAAATGGTTAGGCCAAAATTACACAACTACAAAGTGTCATAGTAAGAAGACAGTTTCAAATCTCCTATGTCTAAGTCTAGTAGATGTTCCATTAAATTATCTTCTTTCAAAGTCAGGTCTTCAAATTAGATTGGCATGGGTTCTATTTAGTTTTTATGTACAAAAACAACAACCACAACATTTATTGGAAATTACATATTGTTTAGATAGGATCCCAGGATAGTCATAGTTTCCTTCCCCTGGTGGTATAGCTCCAGAAACTGAAAATTATTTGAACATTTGATTGGGCAGGGGGATCTATCCTGTGAAGTTTTTGTAGTAAGTCACAAACATCCAATTGCATTTCATACAAGAGCAATAGGAAACACTATCCAATTAAGAAAAGAAGAATTATGCTATCTGATGAGTTCCATTAAAAACTATGAAGAAAGAACCTCTATTTCTATGAAACTCCTATGTTTAAACTCCTATGTATTGCAACTTCGCCAAAATTATTGGAAAAGCATGTCATTCATATTGAGTATTATTATACAAAACCATGAAAAATTGTCACTTTAGTGGGAAAGTGAATTATAATATTTTAAGGAAAATAGCCATATAGAGACTTGAATTTTAAATAGCAGTTGAAAACAAATACAAATCTCCAAGAACTCACTAGCTCACTTTTAATTTCAATATTTTTGAGTTGACAATTGCATAGAACTTGTTTAAGTACTGTTGAATCCCCTTTCATGCAATGAAGGAATTAGAATTAAAATCCACTTTACTTTCAGCTGAATAATTCAGTGTTTCAAGAGTGTGATTCTCTATAAATTCTTTCTATGTGTTCTCT
Organism: Petaurus breviceps papuanus; assembly: GCF_028583685.1. Classification (NCBI taxonomy): domain Eukaryota; kingdom Metazoa; phylum Chordata; class Mammalia; order Diprotodontia; family Petauridae; genus Petaurus; species Petaurus breviceps. The sequence goes on from NW_027187327.1 coordinate 2,599,176, forward strand.
TTATACCTATGTGCTCTCACTCTCTCTCTCTCTCTCTCTCTCTCTCTCTCTCTCTCTCTCTCTCTCTCTCTCTGTCTCTCTCTCTGCCTCTTTCTCTCTGTCTCTCTATCTCTCCATCTCCATCTCTGTCTCTGTCTCTCTGTTTTTCTGTCTCTCTCTGTCTCTCTCTGTCTCACTCTCACACACACACACAGCAATCTATTAGAATGCATATGACAAGACTTCTTTAATATCCTATGCAGTTTCTGAGAGTTACTAGTACTGAAAAAATCATCACCCTGAAACTTAACATAACATTCATTCTGAGGAAATGAGTTCCATTAGAAATAGTGATCTAATCCTGTACAAGAGGCCATTGTTAAATTTGAAGTGTGAGCACTTATACCTCCAGAAATTTCAAACACTGTGAAGTGGTATTTGATTTATTGTTTTGTTGCTTGTCTATACTTAAGAAGATGATACAGAAAATGTTAATAAGGCAAATTAAATTTAAAATTGTATCACACATGACTTTTCCCCCTAATAGAAAAGCTAGTTGTTAAACATTTACCAACACTGGACTAGGTGGGTCCCACTTACCCAAATTTAGTGGTAGAGCCTTTAGGAAGTCATGGTGTATCTGCTATGCCATAGTAAGGAAATATAGGCCCATAGTAAAGGTGCCACTATAAATATGAATAAATCCAAAGACAGTTTAAAAGTCCTTGTTATTTTACATGCATTGTTCATTTTAAATTTGAAAATATTCTATGTCTATTTTTGCATAAAATTGTATTCAAAATATGTTTTCTTTCTATAGTGGTTGATTAATATTCCAGAAAGCCTATAATGAGCAGAAGCATAGTGTCTGACAAACACGATTTAGAAAAATGGAAAAAAAAATTTCTCAATGGTTTCCTTCTAAGTAGCCTAAGAAGACTTTCATATCCGTCCCTTTATTTCTCTGCTATTCTGGATTGCAAACCAGAAAATGGAAATTTGCTGTTCATGAACATTCCTGTTCAATTTAACCTTTTTATTTGGAATCATGTGAAAAATACACAATACCCTTTTTTTGTTTGTTTATTTTTGCCAGCATTATTCCCATTGCAGAAAAAAAAATGCTAGTAGAATACCTCTTCTGAATGTTACAACACAATGTAAAGACTTTGGTAAAGGATAAGCAGAGTTTATACAACATATTGAATTAATTTGCTCACAGATAGCAAGAAAAAAAATCCCTATATCAAGCTAAAGGAGGAATCTGAAATTAAATTAATACACCCACATACATATATATCATTTACGTAAAATATTAATTTCCCAAAGCTTCATTACTTTCATGAGATTTGTTATATTTGGAATCCCTCCAAGATGAAATTAATTTTGATATCTCATCTTAATATTTTGTCTGGCAAGAAGGAGGAAGTGGGAGCAAAATAGGTACTTTCTTTTTTATCCTCCCCACCACACTGAATGTTTCTTTCTGGTTTTGATTATAAAAGAGCATTACATAATCATGGAATTTAAGCATTGGAAAGCAGTTCAAAGACTATCTATTGACCCAGTAACTGACCAAGAATTTGGCATATAACAGTACTAACAAGGGGCCATATAGACTTTCTAAAGATCTCCTGCGAAAAAATAGCTCACTCCAATGCCCATCTTTGTAAATATGTACTTAGAAGTTTGCATCTTTGCAATGCCTACCTATTGTTCTTAATTTTCTGGGATAAAAACAGTAAAATAAGTCCCCTTTCCATGTAACAGCCCCTAAACATTATTTTGTCTTTCCCCAAGTATTCTATTCTCCACACTAAATATTCAAATTTCCTTTAATCTGTTATTGGGTGGCATGGTATCAAGTCCTCTCACCTTCCTGGTCACTGTCTATTAGATCACTCCAACTTGACTAAATCATCAGTTCAATCTACCAAGTATTTAATAAGAGCTTACTATACGTGATTAACCATAATATAGGATGGGGGCTCAAAGACAAACACAAAATTTTTTGTCCTCATGGAAATTACAATCTACTGGAATGATAAAGTCAAAAGGAAGATGAACATAAGAGAGTGCAAGATCTTAAGAAGGAGATAAACCAAAGAACTCCAGGATATTTGAGGAAGAGAATATTTTAATAGATTGGGGAATCATCAAGGGGTTCTCAAAGGACATAGGTTTTTTTTAATAAATATAAGGAGAAACTTGGAGGTGAGGAGGAAATGCATTCCAGGCAGAAAGGACAACTTGTGCTTGGAGGTGGGACACAGTGAAAGTTAGATGAACAACAATTCATTTTGGCTTGAATTCACAGAGGGTAATAGCAGGAAATTACTGGACAGCTAGGTTGAACTTAGATGTGGGAAGGCCTTAAATATCAGACTAAAGAATTTGCTTTCTATCCTAGAGTCAAAAGAGAACAACTGAAGGTTCATTAAGAGAGTAGACATGTGGACTTGTGCCTTAAAAAAGAACATGAAGAGAACTTTGCAAAGATAGTCTAGAGATGGGAGTAGTTTGGCAAAAAAATATATAGGTAGAAGGCTATTACAAAAGAAAAGGGGGGGAAAGATTACAAAGCCCTAAACAAGGGTGGTAGCTATGAGAGTTGAGGAAAGCCCATGGATAAGAGAGAAAAATCCATCAAAATAGACAGAAGATGAGGCATGATTTGAATTAAAGTAATAAATATGATGATGATGATGATAATGTCAATTATGTAGCAATGTTTTAAGCTCTAAGAGAATAATGGAATGATATGTTTGCTAGGCTGAAGCAATGAACTGAACTCAAAATAAACACTTTCCCAGCCTTTCTTATTTCCTATTCTGTAATTTCTTCTAGAATCCATCATTGAGATGAAAATCCTGATCTGTGACTTGCAGTATGCATTTTACTCCTCCTCACAGAAGTTAAGAAGAAAAATACATTACGTTATAGATGAAGAATATAGCACTATATCCTTAAAGATAGGGAGTTGTACCCATAGATGATAAGCCCTAAGCAAAATGTAGAAGCAAACTGGGCATATACTAACTCTTCTTCTACTGTGAGAATTCATATGCTTTTTTCTCCTCCAATTTACAGAATACAAAATTAGGAAGGAGAAGTATCCTGTAATACATTGATCTTGTGAAAGCATTTATTTGTTTTAGTTTATTTATCAATTCATTAAACAGATATTATTGATTTGTTCACCATGTATTCTGTTTTTGGCACTAGCTGTGAGCATGCATAACTTACTTAAAATCTCTGAGTATCAAGGGCAGCTAAGTGGTACAGTAAATAGAGCACTGGCCCAGGAGTCAGAAGGACCTGAGTTAAAATCTGGCCTCAGACACTTAACAGAAAACTAGTCATGTGTCCTTGGCCAAGTGTAAGGGTTATGGGATTTAAAGATCTTCCATGCCCCATTGGACGTGCTGAGGTAGCAGGAAGGGGCGGAGCAAGAGAAAGCAAAAGCCAGAGAAAGTGAAAGCCAAGCTAGCGTTCCTGTGGCTGGAGGTGGTGGTGACAGCGGCGGCAGCTCAGGCAGCGGCAGCGCGAAGCCCTTTTTGAGTTAGGACTGCTAAGGACTTTCTGCTAAGGACTCCTGCTGAGGACTGCCAGGGGCCGGAGCTGCTGGGAGCGCGCTTCCAGGACGCTGGGTGGTTGCTGTGCATGGGGAGAGGAGGACCTTTGCCTGAGGTAGCCTGTTCTGTTTTAAAGGCTTGAAAATGTGGGTGCTTTCTACTTTATCTACCTGTGCCAATATCATAACTACTCTGATGGCTTTCACTTTCTGGTTTGGGGACTCAGTCTTTTGGTATCTTAATAAATTTTCTAGTTTATTTCCCCATATGGCAAGCATGACGTATTTTGTCATGGATAATTATATCAGCATATTTGTAATCTCCATAGGCATTGTGAATATGGCATTGCTGATACACTAAGTCATATAACCCCAATTGCCTTGCCTTCCCCCCTCCCAAAAGCAAAAAAAAAAAGTTTAAATAAATAAATCTCTGAATACCAGGCAATTGTCTAAAACTATAAATAATAGTTCGGATTCTATCTTCATGAATGGGAGTTGAGTTCCCATACAAAAACCAATAAACACACACTCATTCACACACACACACACACACACACACACAAAATTCTTGACTTATACCCTTTACCTGGGTATATCACTAGTAAGAGTAGGGCTGGAAATGAGGTCTTCCCAACTCCATATATACTATTCTGTAGACCTATCTCCTAAAGAGATTATCAAAGTTACCAAGGAGATATCAGCAACTATTAAACAATATCTTCTTTCTCCTGAATGACAGCATAAGAAAGAGATAGGCAGAATTTTGCAGATAATTTTCATAGCAAAGCGCGTTTTCACCACTCCATAGGTGACTATGAAATAGGTGTAGGGACTAAAAATTCCAACTAAATATAATAAAGTTAGATCTTTAAAAGGCATAGGATCATAGATTTAGAGGTGGAAGGGACTTTAGAAGTGATGTGATCCAACATATGAGAAAGTTCAGATTCTGAGAAATTAAGTGACCTACGCTATAAGTAATAAGTGACAGTAGGGAGATTTGAAGCTAGCTACATCCTATCTCCCAATCCAATGATCTTTTCTTTTGTAACAATCTTGTTATGTCTTAAGCAATATAATTTTTTTTCCGTTTAGGTTTTTTTTTTTCTCAGTTACAGGTAAACAAAAATTTTGGCATTCATTTTTTTAAAATTTGAGGCCAAACACTCTCTCTCCCTTCTCACCTCCTCTCTCCCCTCTCTCAAAGCACTTTGATGTAGATTATATATGCACAGTATTGTAAAAAATTTCCATATTACCCATGTTGCAAAAGCAAATGTAGCCAAACAAAGAATAATAAAGATTTTTTAAAAAAATTTTCATTTACATGCAGTCTTCATCAGTTCTTTTTCTGGAAGTGGAGAATATTTTTCATCAATAAGCCCTTAATAATGGTCTCAGATTGTTGTATTGCTTAGAATAACTAAGTCATTTATAATTTATCATCTTATAATATTGCTATTATTGTGTATAATGTTCTACTGGTACTGCTCTTTGCATTTTGCATTAGTTCATGTGGGACTTTCCTGGTTTGTTTGTTTGTTTTCTGAGACCATACTGTTCATCATTCTCATAGCACAATAGTATCCTATTCCATAGACTACAGTTCTTTCAGTTATTCCCCGATCGATAGGCATTCCCACAATGTCCAATTCTTTGCCACCACAAAAAAAAAACCTGACTTAAATCTTTTATTTAAAATACACAGCTATTTTGTTCCTTTTTCTTTGATTTCTTTGGGGTAAAGAACAAATAATGGTATTGCTAGGTCAAAGGGTATGCACGGTTTTATAGCCCTTTGGTAATACTACCAAATTGTTGTCCAAAATGATTACATCAGTACACAACTTAACCAGTAGTGCATTAGTGTCCTTATTTTTCCACATTCCCTCCAACATTTAAACAATTAAATTCTCAGACATATTTTAAAACCATAATAAAATGTTATGACAGCTGTGACCATGGAGATTGTATTAGTCAATGATCTGGGTATAATCATCAAGTACCACATGAGACAGGGAGGTTTCCTGGGAACAGCTGAGGTACAAATGATTCCTATTGATAATGACATTTTGCATATGTTCCTCTTTGCAATTGAAATTATTCAGATTGCATCAGAATCTAGAATATTACAGACTCTTAGTTGTTTGGAGGAGATTACCTTAACAATTCACATCAGAAAAAAACAAACAATTATTTCTTGAATATATTTTCACTTTGGCATTTGGCTTGGTTACTGTGTTCCTATAGAAGATGAGTCTGGAAAAGTAGAGTCAGATTGTTGAGAGCATATTGTTCTAGGCTAAATGTTTTGAAATTGATTTTGCATGCAATGGGGATCCTAGAAGTGATAAGGTGAAAAGAATGTTCTAGGAAAGTTAAGGTAATACTGAAAAGTAGAATGAGAAGGAAGTTACATGTAGCAGTGAATAAAGTGCTAGAATGGGAGCCATTAGAACCTGAATTAAAATCCTGTCTCAGACACCTACTAGCTTTGTGCTCTTGGGAAAATCATTGAATAGCCTCAGTTACCTCATCTATAAAATGAAAGTAATAATAGCATATACCTCTCAGGGTTTGGGGGAAGATAAAATAATGTAATATTTTAAAATGCTTTGCAAATCTCAAAGTTCAATATGAATTCTAGTGATGATAATGATGATGATGGGGGGGAGGAGGAGGATGAGGAGAGTAAAGAAGGTGGTGCTGATCACTATTCATAGAGGACAAGAGAGGTTAGAATATTAATAAAAATAACTAACATCTTTATAGCACTTTAAGGTTCAAAATGTCTTCTGATTCTTACTCAATATGAGCTTGAATGGAGATGGCAGCAAAAGGAATGGAGATTAAGGGAAGACTGAAGAGAAATGGGGAAGGGAGTTTTGACAGATGTGGAAACATTGCATATACATAACTGATGAGGGAGATAATGGGGACAGATTGATTATAAGGTTTTGAGTTTAGGTGATTAGAAAAGTCATGAGAAGGAAGATGGATTTGGGGAGGCAAATCATTAATTTAGTATTGAATATGTTGAATTCCATGTGCTAAAGAGACATTCAAATGGAAATATCTAGCTGACAAGTTGGAAATCTGAAATGGAAGCTCAGGGGAACTTGGCAATTATGATGAAGTGTTCTGAGTCATTTGTGTACAGGTGAGGTTTGAAAGCATTGGAGCAAATAAGATGTCAGAGTAAGAAGGCATATAAAGAGAAAACTAGAAAGCCAAAGACATAACCTTAGTATATGCCCAGTTTCTGGGATTCAGGGCAGACAGAGTCCTTGAAAAAAAATAGAAAAGCAGTCAAAAAGATTGGAAGAAGAATAGGTTTCAACAGGAAGGATCTGGTCACATTGCTCAGTTTTCAGATAAATCAAATGCCATGAAGCCTGGGGTAGGAAAAAAGGCAGAAAGAGTTTAAGGCTACAATATGAATCAAAATAGTCATTAAATATTTTATGTTTAAAGAGCTGACCACACAATTTTATAAACATATTTTAAATCTGAGCACACTTCTGATATTTCTACAGATGAGAAGAAATTTATTTTAAATAATTTTGAAAAGAGTTCTTTTTATTGTGAATTTTTTTGTGAGAGATAAAATCTATTATTATGAAATAAGTTATTTTGAGAGGCACTAGTCAAATAAGGTCAAGTATTTCCTTCCAAGACTTACTGTGTGTGTTGCTACAGCTAGGTTCACCAATTTGGTTTGTGATTCTAAAATATTTCTCAAGAAATCCATGAGATCACTGAAAACCATTTAAAATGGGGCAGCAAACTAAGCACTAATTATAAACAAGCAGTCTCCAATGGCATAAGGTTCTACATATTACTTCATCTAAACAAAAGATTTTTTGCATTTATTGATCTACTCATCAATAACAAAAAGGACATTTTGTTTTTGTTTTCCCCAAATAAGGGTGCTTCTTGTTTGAAGTCATTGGATTTGATTGCTATTAAAACTGTTGAATCTCTTATGGCATCCATGAGCTATGTTACAGTTAAGAAATTTTACATCCATTACATCATCTCAGATTAAGACACATTACATTCATCATCCTACATAGTATTATCTTTTTGTTTTGTTGTTTCGTTTGTCTGTTCATGCATAAGTGAGATTAAGAATAATGGCATAAGAAACATAAAGGCAAACAAGAATAAATATTTGTTTGGATCATATCATCATGTCTAAATCAACCCTACCTTTCAAACTATAGAAGCCTAAACTTTAAAAAAAGAAAAACAACATTTCATTTGTCTATTTAATTTTTGAGACATTTCACTAAATTCTAAACTTTCAATATTTTCTAGTGAACTTAAAATAGCTTACCAACATAATCCCCATTTTAGTCACTATAGATTCAATGATAATATTTTCAAAATCCCTTTTACCAGTACAATAAAGAGATAAACATATGCCATTAAATTTTCGGTATCATATTGACACAGTGGATTTGTAAACTATCGGGTCCTATGTTCAGTTAGCTCTAATATTATTGTTGTACTTTTTATTATTTTCATCATCATAATTTTTATCATCATCTAGATTGAGGAGGGATATCAAATTTCAGTAATGACTGTAGTACCATCAACAAACCAATAGAGCACAACAAAAACAAAACATAACCACGGGCATTTGGTGTAGCAGCAAGCACATTAGCATACCCAGGATGGCTGCTAGCACAGGTTCTTAGATCTGCTTTTCTAAAGGAAAGCAACTCAAAATGGGTTAACAATCTTACTTTAATAAAACATATGTCATTTACCTCAGGGTAAAAAGTCAGCACCCCAAACTTCAGAGAATACAAACATAAGTTACAACAGAAAATAGCACAATTAAGCAGACAGGGCTTCCAGCTGTCTGGCCATTACATCCATACCTAGTTAGTTACCAGAAAGAAAAGCATCAACATCTGAGTTTTCAAAGCCAGGGGGCTCAACAGCTGCCCAGAGTCTCATCTGGCCAAATCACACAAATCTTCCCAAAGTGAGACCCAAAGCAAAACCTCACATCAGGGTCAGAGAATGTCACAACCCTCTTGATTCACAGCCCAATCACAAAGCAACTAGGTGTGGGCATTCCTGAAAATCAAGCCTCCTTCCACCAATTCCATGTGACTACATTCAGCCTATTAGGGGACAGAGTATATTTTCAAATCAGAGAAGGTTCTCAAATTCACTTAAGCCTATCAAGGGGCCAAGGGGCAGGGAAGATCTTCACATTCCCATAGCTATTATATTTGGGGAATAACTAGTTGCTCCTGGCACAAATCATCATAACAAGGAATAAGGTAACTGGTTAAATGATTATCATACCTAAGGCCTGGATGATTTTAAAGCTTCATCATGTTCACCACAGTATATATACATACTAATTCTTTGATAAGTATTTAGAAGGCAAAAAATATAGTTCTGCTCTATAGTTCTTAGTACTCCATCATAAGAGACAACTTAAAATCATAATCTATACGATATAGTGTTGGACAAGTCTAAAGTTTACAATATTCACCTGATGAGGGCTTATGACTAGGATGAGGATAGAAATTGAGAAGGAAAATTCTAAGATTTGTGAAAAAATGATAAATGTCTTTGTAGAAGTTTGTAATGATGTATCCTACTACACATTATAAAAAATATATGAATTCATCCTCATGGTCTGTTCTGAAAGAAAGTCAAGAATCCCAAGTCAATAGAAAATAGCAAGAAAAAAATAGGCATTTCTCCTATAACTCAAGTAAACACATTAAACTTTGAAAATGCACTGCACTGGATTAGTACACATAAACTCATATTTGTTTAAAACCATACAATAGTTACCTTTAAGACACAAGGAACAGGGATCAAGAAGAGATGAAATGATGCAGAATTCCTTTGTGGCTAATGGAGTGTCCTAAATAAACTTTATTTGGTTTTACACAGGAAGGTGTGTGTGTGTGTGTGTGTGTGTGTGTGTAGATAGATATATCTATTTAGATATATCTATTTATCTATCTAGTTCTTCTTTCCTTGCTTGCTTCCTACCTTCCTCCCTCTTTTCCCCCTCCTTTTCTATTTCCCTTCCTCCCTCCTTCCATTCCTTTTTTCTTTCTTTTCTTTTTAATTGTAAGCATTAAAATTATCTTTAAACTCCATATTTCAACATACAAAAATGATGAATAGGATTCTATGAAACTATTTTAGATAGTGCTTTTTTAAAAAATAAATTATATGTGTGTATATATATATGTGTGTATTTATGTATGTATGTTTGTACATGTATAGATAAGTGTGTGTGTGCTTCTAAAGTTTACAAGGTAATGGCACATTGTTCTATGTCTCTTTCTATATTTTTCTTCTATATTTTCTATACTTTCCACCTACACATTTAAAATACATTGTAAATTATTTTGTTTTTCATGTCAGTCACCACTAGTTCACCTTCCCTATCCTAAACTATAGAGAAGTCCTCTCTTATATCAAATACATATAGGCAATCAATATAAAACAAGACATTGATCATGTCTGTAATGGCATTTCTCTTTCTGTTCTTTTGTCCAACATCTCTCTGATACAAAGTAGGAAGTAGGTTTCATGAGTCTTTTAAAGTCATGATTGCTCATTGCTTTGGTCAGAGGACTAAACATAAGTTCACCTTTTCTTTGTAAGGGGATCCTGCTTCTTTGATCTTTTCCATGTATTAATGACCTGATCCCTACATCTCCATTCCTGTTATCCTTTGTAGCTTCCCAACTCAAGCATGGCAACTCCTAATACTCAAAATAGGAGTTGTCTAAATAGATGAGATTTAAATGAGAAATTGAGGAAGATTCCTGAAAGAAAATTGAAGAAAAAATTAAAGAAAATTGAAATTTACCAAGTATTTATTTAAGGCACTTTGAATGTAGAATATTTGCCTTTACAGTTTGTTTTCAGAAGAGTGGTCTTGATTTCTTATTCAGTTGGTGGTTTGAGTCTTTAAAACATTATTACCATAAACATAAAAGATAGCATACAACATAATCTGTATAACATAAACATAATTACATAGAGCATAATATAACATATTATTTATACCAATTGACTCCCTATAGACAGTGCTTCACTAAACATAAGAAACCAGAAAAACAGAGATCTACAAAATGGGGATTTGACATCACTGTCAGTTACTTTACTTATGCCGGCTGGTTGAAGTTTCCATTGCCAGACTAGTTGAATGAATGATTAAGAGTTGAGAGAAATTACTAAGACACCATAAAGTAAGTAAGCTTCATGTTGATTGCTGGTCAGCAACAGTATGGTGTTGATGCAATGTTCTTCTCAAAGGAAACTCCAAAAACAGAAAGTGAGAGAATATATTCAGCACTTGGTTTATGCCTGGATAACATGCAGTCAAAAATGTAAGTAAGTAAAGTTGAAACTTCAGACTTTATAGAGAGGGATACAGCACAAATTTTTTATAGGTTTAAAGGATAAATTTATAAATTTATTTTTACTCTAGCAAAGAACTCTGGGAAATTAAGTTTACAAACTCTTCCTAAGAACATCCCTGATATTGGAAACTTGTAGTGTACCTTCTATTTTCAATTTCATTTAAAAAATATATCAGTAGTAGTCATAGTAGTGGTAGCAGTAGTAGAAAGGAGGAGGAATAATACTAGTAATAGTGTTTACATAGTGCTTTATGATTCTTAATTTATAGATGCTATTTCATTTAATCTTTACATAAATCACGGGGAATAGGTTCTATTATTATATCAATTATACATATAAAGAAATGGAGGCAAGACAAAGATTTTAGTGATTTATCTGGGGTCAAACAGGAAGTGTCTCAGTATGTACAGATTTGAAAAAAAAAAACCAAAAACTCTAGTCTTTCTGGCTCCAAGCCCAATATTCTATCTACTGTGCTAATTAGCTGTTTTTAAAGATAGGGAATATCATTAAGAGCATAGTTATAAACTTAAACTAAACTAGAATTAAATCAGACTAAAGCAGTGTATCAGCAAGCACCCCAGCATCCCCAGGGTGTCTGCCACCACAGGTTCTTGGATCTGCTTTGTTAAAGGAAAGCAACTCAAAGTGGGTTAACAAGCTTACTTTAATCAGTCAAATATGTATCGTTTACCTGGTTCAGGAGAAAAAGGTCAGCATCCCAAACTTCAGAGTATACAGGCAGAATTATCAAGACAGAAACAGATCAAGTAGACAGATTTCCAAATTGTCCAACCATTACACCCATACCAAACAACATGTGGGTTTCAAAGCCGGGGAGCTCTGGACAAAGGCTTCCCAGAATCCATATCAAATCACAGAACACTTCTCAAAGTGAGCCCCAAAACAAAGCTACACATCAGGGCTTATATAGCCTTCTCCTGGCTCAGAGAATTAACAACTTTATTGACTCACTGGCCAATCAAGAAGTATCTACTGAAAAACAAGCCTCCCACCCCAGGCTCCAGGTGCACTTTAGCCTAGGGGCAGGGAAGATCTTACAAATGTACATCCCCATTACAAGAGGTGAGAAAGCAAAATAGGGGCCATACATTCACATATTGAGTAACTGAAAGAAGCTGGAATTACTAAGAGACCATGAAGTAAGGAAGCTATATGTTGATTGCTGGTCAGGGACAGCTTGGTGTATCTAGTGACTCACAGAGTCTACATGTGGTGTAGCTATTTCAGCCTTACTCTACCCCCTTGGAAAGACATGAAATGTGGATTGCCCTAATTTGTGGGTTCTTAAGATCTGCCTGCTTTCCTTCCTCTTCATATCAGGAGCAAAAAGAAGTGCTTCTGGGGAATCAATTGCCTCCATAATCCATTTGTTACTTAAAAGAATGAAATAAATAAAACAAGGCAATAAATACAGATTACTTTGAGATGGCATAATGGAAAGGTGTCAAATATTAGACGATAGGAAGGAATACTGGAATTATAATAATATAGGTTTGTAGATCACCCCATATACAAAGGGTTCTTAAGTTTGTATCATTTTTGCCATTTAATAGAAGTATGGAAAAAATAAACTTTAAATAAGGAAAGTGCTGAATTTCAGTACTATCTATTTATCCATTAGTGAATATATATATATATATATATGGAATATATATATATATATGGAATGGATAAATAGAATATACATATATATATATATATATATATATATATATATATATATCAACAGATACCTTAGGGGTCCATGGGCCCCAGCTATAAAGTGTCAACCTGAGGTTCTAAGTAAGAAAAATCAGCTTACTGGTGGGTTCCATAAAATGAAAGGAGGTTCTATAAATGTCTATAGGAATGAATTTCCTATATTCTAAAACCTTAGAATCTAATCTGAAAGATATCCCATAAGCCCCACACTGAAGGAAAATAATCAGTGTATCACTTGCAAGTTATTTTAGCAAAAACAAAAATAAAAACAAAAAAAAATCTATGAAATTCCTACATTTACATGTTATGAGTCACTTCTCATTCAATTCCATTTACCAAACCTGTATTTGGTTTCTGTCTGTATGCTGTGTTGACTGTATACGTGTAGGTCCATCTATATTTATAAAAATGAACATACATCACATATTTATTAAATAGGAAGCCATTTTCCCTACAAAGTCAAAGCTTATAGATGTAAATGCCTAAGAACTAATAGATAAAGAAATCTATATGGCTATATACATGTTCAACCAACCAATCAATAAGCATCTGTTGCTGGTATCTCTGCTAATTACTTTTCTGCCAGCCTAGGGTGGGGGTAGGAGGCGCTTTTCAGTGCCTCTTCTGTTCCAGGCACTGTTCAGCACTTTACAAATACTATCTCATTTATCTCTCACAACCCTGGGAGTTAGATGTTCTTATTATTCCATTTTACATTGGGGAAACTGAGACAGAATGAGATAAAATGCCTGCTCAGAGTTCCATGGCTAGTAAATATCTGAGGCTTCAGCACTCTATCTACTGTGATACCTAACTGCTTCTAAAAAGATTTCTGTCACTTTTTTTTAAAGACAATCATTTCCTGCTAGCCAAAATGCCTGGAGGATCAATGTCAAGAATAAGGTATGCTTGTTATTTTCACAGAAAGAAAAGCCTTATTCCTTTCTTTATTAACCACACTGTGTGACATAGGAAACATCACTGAATTTTGAGTTAGAGGCTTCTGACTCTTACTGTCTCTGTGATCTTGGCTACATCACCTAACCCTTCTGGGCCTTCATTTAGTCATCTCTAAAATAAGGGGTTAGATTAAGTCAGTTCCTTGATCCTTCCAGTCCTAGATCTCTGATATTTTGGTCTTATTCCAAATAGATACATGTATGCATACAGCCAAACACATATGTCAAATCCACACCAATGTTAAGCTTATTTGAAAGTAGGGCTGTAAGATATATTGATGTAGTTCATGAGTAGTGACCAAGGTATTTGTATTGTGTCACTTGTCATTATGAGTTATGACACCCTGAGCAAGTCCTATAAGATCTTAGAATTTCCATTTCCTCATGAGAGGCAGTACAATGAAACAGTTATTACCTCAGTAAAACCTGAGTTAGGAGTGTCTGGGGGGAAAGTGAAAACTTCTCAGAACTTCCCTCTCTGCTGCCCCTATCCCTTCACTTCTGCTGTCAATCAGCAGCAAGCCCTTTCAGGAGGCTTTCCCATTTCCCTCCTCTGTAGGCCCCCCCCCCCCTTCCAGCCAGAGGGAGACAGGGACAGCCCAAGTTCACTCCCCCCCATTGCTTTGGGACCCTCCCTTCTTTTCCCTTGCTGTCAATCAGGATCCTTGTTCTTTGTAAGCCATATTGGGGGCTCATCTGTTGTTTGACATTAGGGAAGATTTTCACTTGAGACTTGAGCCCACCTCTCAGCCAATGGGAAAAGGGATAGCCGGGTGAAGGGGATTGACTGCATTAGGGTATAAATTGTTACTTTTTTGTTGGTTTTTGAAGGGGGAAGGTAGGGCAATTGGGGTTAAGTGACTTGCCAAAAGTCACATGGCTAGTAAGTATTAAGTGTCTGAGGCTGGATTTGAACTCAGGTCCTCCTGACTCCAGGGCCTATGCTCTGTTCACTGCACCACCTATCTACCCCAGGGTATAAATTTTTATTCTGCCTTTTGTAATGTGCCTCTTCCCCCTCTTCTCCCATGGAAGAGAATAAAATCCTGTTATTATCATAAGAGATCTCTGTGTTCTTGATTAAATTTTGGATGAGGATTTTTCATCACAAACAGGAGTCAGGAAAATTTTAATTCAACTACATTCTCTGATATTTACTTGCTGTGTGAACCTGGTCAAGTCATTTAATCTTTGTCTGTATCCATTTCCTCCACTGTAAAATTGAAATAATAATAGGATTTATTTCCAAATTTTCTTGTGAAGGTCAAATAAGAAAATAAAACAATGAAGTAAAGTACTTCTCAAACCTTAATGTGCAAACTAGTTGTTATTGTTATTATTATCATTATTATTATTGACAAGTCAGGAGAAATTTGCATTTCAATCTTCCCTTTGACACCTGCTAACCATGTGACCATGAACAAGTGACTATTAACACCCTTAAGCATCAATTTCCACATTTGTAAAATGGACATAATAGCCCCTATATCACAAGAGGGTTATAATGTTCACATATGGTAATACATGTAAAAATGTCGTTTTGAAAATCTTAAAGCTCTTCCTAAATATCAGTTATTAAAAATAAAATGAGAATAATAGTACATGTTTTCCCCAGTTCACAGTGTTATCATAGGAAAAGGCTTTTACAAAACCATGAAGTCCTCAGAAAAATGTGAATTTTGTCTCTGGGACTCTTCAGTTACTAAACTTTTTTACCATGTTGATAGTTAAACAGATGCCTTATCTGAATTGTAGAAAAGACATGGTGCTTTAAAAAAAATAAACTGTAGAAAGCAATACAAGGTTATGCATATTCTAGGTATACATACTTTGATCAAAAATTCAATCAAAATAGATTATATCTTTCCTATACTTAGAAATTAGATGAAATGGGCTATCTCAAACTTTTATTTTAAAAGAAAGCTAATACTCTTTGAAGTACCAGTAAAGTCTACTTCTTTTATTCTTACCATGGTAAATCATGTTACCATCATGCTACAAAGTTGATTAATTGATGAATCTATAAGCACTTAACCAGGCTCCTGTTCTGTGCTAGACAGTGGGCTAGGCTCTGAGCTTCAAGAGTGAAAACAAAACAGCCCCCAACCTCAAGAAGGTTAGAGAGAGTTTTTCAGAACTAACTACTGGAGGGTGATGGATGTCGCCAACAAGTAGATCTAAAATGTGAGTAGAGTGTGTCTGTTTGTAAATTTATCTGCACACAACTTCTTACCTACTGTATTTTACCATATAGAATGTAAGCTACTAGAGGGTAAGGATGATTTTCATTTTATATTTCTCTCATCTGTTCCTTGCATAAGATATTACATATGACAATTGCTTAATAAATGCTTCAACTGGTATGCATCCAGTCCAGATTTTCACAGAGAAAGGCATTCAAAATGACATCTTTACCCAGAGATTATTACTTCTATTTCATATCCACATTTCCCTTTTGAAAATTGATAATAGAGAGACAAATATTCCCAAATGGAGATTTTATAAGACTGCTTTACTCTAATTTTTATCCACTTTTTCCAACTCCTGCAAGCAACAGGTAGTGCTTTTATTTCCTACGTTTCCAGACATGCCTTTGCTAGAATTAAATGAACAGGGTCTTCAAAGATTACTCTCCATGAAGATGGAATAATGATGTAAACTAGCAATTTCCACTTGAGTCTCCAAAAAATTACTTCTGCTATTGGCAATCATTTAGAGTAAAAATCTTGATTGTTGTCTCAAACAGAAACACTAATTGCAAAGAAGTAAAATACAATGTTTTAGAAAACATGATTCATGATTAGTGGAAAATGTACTTGGTAGAGTTTTGGTAGAAAATGTATTTAGTAGCATTTTGATATGCACATCATCTGAGAAATTCCACTATTCTCAACCCACACAGAATGGAATCTTCTTGAACAAAAAAGTGAGAGAAAAAAACCTTATAACACATGGGACATAAACCTCAATTTACAAATCTGACTTAACTCTTAAAAATCTATCTACTGACTAAATTGCTTCTGGAAGACATTGCCAAAAATGGTACCACTGTATTTACTGCTGCCAAGACAACATCAAAATGGACCACAACCATGATAGATGAGCTCTGAAAGAGCTATTGATGCACTGGCTGTATGGCCTGTAAAATTAAATCAGTATGTCATGTCAAAAAAAACAATAGTGGGCAGCATGGCCTACAGACTATGTAGCATGAACCAGAAATGATGTTTTGAAGAATGAGGAACATTTAGCTATCTCTCAATGAAGTAGTGAGGCTGACTCTGAAGTACTGAAGGAAAATTCCCCTCTTTAAGGCTATGATGAAAATCTGAGAATTAACTTTTTTAGGACATGGTGGGACACAGGGACAAGAGTCAGGATTTAGAAGATTGTCCTTAGTACCATCCTTTGTGAATTAGTAGCTTCATATTTTTGGGAAGATCACTTAACCTCTCAGTCTCAGTTTTCTGAACAATAAAAATATAGGAATATGCTTTTACTGCTGTCAGGAATTTCCATATGATGAAAATCCCACCATCAATGTAGATTGATAATGTTAGAGTTACCTAGCTAACTGAGCAGTTATGCAACTCATCTATGAACCATCATAGAGTCAGTGTGTGTCAGAGTTAGGACTTGAACCCACATCTTCCTGACCAACTCTTTATACACTATATGATGCTTCTTCTAGTTGAAATAGTTACACAATGGATAGAGCACCAGGCCTGGAGTCAGAAAACCTAATTCAAACCCAGCCTCAGACATTTACTAGCTGTGTAACTCTGGTCAAGTCACTGAACCCTGTTTGCCTAAGTTTCCTCATCTGTAAAATGAGCTGGAGAAGGAAATGGTAAACCATTCTAATATATTTGCCAAGAAAACCCTAAATGGGATCACAAAGAGTTGAACATGACTGAAATAACTAAACCACAACAACATTTAAACTGCTTTTTCATTTGATGTGAGGAAATATTTGTAAACTTCAACGATTTATAAAATATAGTTATTTTAAAGTAATACTACCACCACCAACACTGCTACTACTAACAACAACAATTGTCCTTTTATTTCCATATATTCTCTCAATAATTTTTTGTAGATCTATGATTTCCTAAGTCTGTGAACTTTCATATACTCCCAACATAACTATTTCTTCCAGGAAAAAATAAAGTCAGATTTATTGTGAAGATTTAATTCAATTAAGCATCAATTGAATATCTCAATAGGCACCTACCCTATCTACCGAGTCTTATTTGAAAGTGGGGAAAGAGAAAGGAGAAATATCAGCCAGAAAGATTGAGTTTTAGTCTGAATTTATAATTTGGGAAATACCCACACATTTTATTCTAAGTAAAAGGGCAACTTGGGGATTAATGTTGGGCTGTTGAGTAGGTCCTCAAATATGATTAGTCCAGGAGTATAAGTATATAGTGTAGGCTTGGGAAAAGTGTTCCTAGTCCTTCTACCTTCTACACTTGTTTCTCTTAATTCATGAAACTGTAATGCCAAGCAAAGGAAACATCCAAGGTTCAGAATACTACTATAGCAACTCTCCATTTTATTCAGTGACAAATAAAGGCAAAACATTCATAGAAAAGAGAAAATCAAAATACAGCATTCACCAAGTGTAATAAGTCCATCCCACACGTGGGACTCATGAACTCTGGGTTTTATCACTTAACCCAAAAACCAAGCAAATGCAGGGGTTTAAATTCCATTACTATTACAGAAACCAGAGACCATATCCATAGGAATAGGAGCTGGAGACAATAGCATGAAATAAGAATCACCCTTACATTTGCAGAATTACTCCAAGAACCCTGAAAGTGAAAGGTAACCTTGCTCTTAGAAGATTTGACTCTTCAGAAAGTGGGATCTGGGTTGAAGACACATTATTTTATTGTTCATATTAGGCTTGGCAGAAACAAAATCTCTTCTTCTGAGATGAGGGCAAAGGAGGATATAGTAGGATGTGAAATCTAGAAGACAAAGTACCTCATTACTAGTACATCATACCACTCACTGTCTCATGTTCATTATTTTTTACTGAATAGCATCCAAATCATCTCTTTAAATGGATAGACTACAGCGTATGGCTTTGATTTTTGCTTCTCCCTTCATATATCCTTTCCATAGTGTCAGATTCTTTGGTTCATGGACTTCTTCAATTAAAGATATCTCAATATACAATTCTATTCAATTGCTCCCTTAATCTAATTAGTTCTTTACAAATAGCTTATCATCTCTGACTGCTATCTTTCAGTCATGCATTACACACTTCCAAATTCAGTTCCTATGATATTGAATTCAGATGTACTGTGCAGTACCTTTTGGATAGTAAATCCTTAAAGAATGTTTGAGAAATCCATACAAGTAAGATAATACTATAGATCTCAGCAAAGACTTTGTTAATTTTGTCAAGTCTGTCTTTATATCATCAATGAGAACCCATTTTTGCTAGGTTGATTACCAAATGTAACCCATTATTCCTCCTTTATTCCTCAGATTTGTATCAAACATAGACAAGCCTGGATCCCAAGGTCACTTTACTATTTATGAATAAAATGAGTTATTCAAATTCGTGTTTCTGATTGCTCATAGGACAGTGAGTAATGTTAGCTCATGATGATAGAACTGTGAGAGAGAAACAAAAATCTGGAGACATATTTATTTTCATTAATCTTGTTACCTTGCTTTTTTTTGCTTTTTTTTTAAATGGAAGTAGCTATGTGTCACTGGCTATGGGCACCATCTAAATGCACAGAGACTTTTCACTTGGTGAAAGTGGTAGTTATTCTTTTCCAGACTATCAAGGGATCCATGTCCCTACTGCTTCTAATCCTTAAAGTTTTGTATCATCAACCTTGGGTGATCCACAGGTCTCTGCCCTGGGCCCTCCGCTCTTCTCCCTCTATACTACTTCACTTGATGATCTCATCAGCTCCATAGATTTAATTATCATCTGTATTCTGATGAATCCCAAATCTTCTTATCCAGCCCTAACCTCTTTACTGACCTCTATTTTCACATTTTGAACTATCTTTTAGATCTCTAAAAGTAGATGTCCTATATACATCTTAAACTCAATGTGTCCAAAATTGAATTCATTATGTTTCTCCTCAAACTCCTTCCCCCTTCCAAATTTGCCTACCACTATCAAAGATGTCACCATCCTCCCATGTCCTAGGCTTACAACCCAGTTGTCACCACTGACTCCTCACAATTTTTCATCCCTCATATCTAACCTGTCTCCAAGATCTATTGGTTTCACATTTGCCATATATCTCAATTACAGTAACTTCTCTCTTCTGATACTGTCAATACCCTGGTGCAGAATGCCATTTCTTCAAGCTTGAACTATTACAAGACACTGCAGGTTGGTCTGCCTATGAGAAATTTCTTCCAACTTTGGTCTGAACTCTATTCTGCTGCTGAAGTGATTTTTTTGAATGTACAGATTCAAGCACACCACTCCTTACTCACACTCAATAAAACCCTGTGGCTCCAGTACCTCCAAGATCAAATGCAAAATCCTATGTTTGGTGTTTAAAGATGTTCATAATTTTCCCTTCCTACCTTTCCAGTTTTCTTCCAGAAGTTGTAATCACCTTTTATAGGAATCCTTTCCTAATCCCTCTTAATGTTAATGTCCACTGTCTATTGATATATATATATATATATATATATATATATATATATATACATATATAAAGAGAGAGACAGAGAGATGTGTATATGTGTGTGTATCTTATTTGTACATATTTGCTTGCATGTTGTCTTCACCATTATATTATTTCCTCAAGGACAGGGGCTGTCTTTGTTTTTTCTTTATCTCCAACTCTTAGTACTGTGCCTAGCACATAATAGGTGATTAAGAAATATTAATTGACTAATCGGTGCTGATGCCATCGATGACATAGAGCTAAAAAAGAGACCTTAATCCAAGCAATAAAGAATGACTCAATCTACAGCACCTTCTAGGACCATCCTAGCATCAGGATTCAAATTGGGTTTGCAAAAATAGTCATGCCATGAATGCAATGGGAAAAAGAGGTAGGTCAAAAGATCACCAGAGGGAGCTTTGGTTCTATTCTTGTCTCTTGCACTAAATAATTAGAATGAATAACCTAATTCCAAGATCTATTAAATACATACTATAGCTGGGTGACAGGGACACAAATATGAAAATTGAAATAGACTTTGTTTTAAAGGAGTTTAAATTCAAATTCGGTGATAAAAGGAATAATCATATGAAAATTAATATCAGGAAAGAGGGAATCAAGAAAGACATGGAGTATCTGTTATTAGAAGGGGACCTTATGAAATCAATTGAACCTACTTGTGCTACACAGTTCCTTCATTAGAATAATAGCTTTTGTCTTACATGCCCATTTTGAGGCAACAGGAGATAGGTAATAGTACTTTGGATAGTTAAAAACTTACAAATTCAAAATACCTTTACCACTCTGAATCTCTGTCCATTCCTAGACAATTTATTCAATGAGGATTGATAGATATATAATTGAATATTATATAGTAATGTAATGCAATATGTAATCCATACACTATTATATAAAAGCATAAATATAAATGTCCTTTATTCCTCTTATCTCTCTCTCTGGCCTTAAGTGCAATTAGCACTTTTCTATGAGGCTTTTTGTTTTTTGGTCAAAGCTTTCACATTGTTTCTTTTTCTGAGTTTAGGTCTTGGTTTCCTCTGCCACCATAGTACCTTTTTGTAGTCACACTTTTTTCATTATTTTATCATTTTTCCAGATGATTTCTTGACTTTTAACTTTATGTTACATACAGCTGCATTCTGCTCACTTGAGGTGGAGAGGCACTGTGCCAAGCTTCAAGCTTTCTCATGGTGCTGTTTTCAGAGTGAGGCCCAGGGGTCTACAAGTTTCAGGTGCTTCCATGGTAGTATGATCTAGGGAGAGGTGTGGTCACTGCTTTCCTTTTCTATACTCTAGTCTTTACTCAGAAAGGACCCCTTAACCTTGGCAGCCACAAGCACTCTTGCTCCTCTTGGCCCCAGCACTGTGACCAAGGCCTCTTTTCTTCTGTAGTCACAAGTGCTAGTGTTCCTATTACCCCTGAAACTGTAACCAGGGCCCTTGATCCCATATGAATGATTACAAAGGCCCTCTGTGCCCTGGAACTGTGATAAAGAACTGCTTATGGAGAATAGCATTGCCAATCAGTGCCAGATACACCCAATGCCATCAAAGGGTTCCCTGAAAATGATGAGTTCCCCGATCACCTTACTATCTCTGTACTGAGCTACCAAACCTGCTTCTGCTGCTATTGTCCTAACTGCTTCCAAAATCCACAATTTGTTCTCCTGCCATGCTCAGGGTTTATGCCCTTTGTAAAAATCTGTGAAGATTAGTGAAGACATATTTTTTATTCAGGTATTCTGCAAGGTAATAAAATGGTCTTAAAAATTCCTGATGCTCTTTGGAAATATCTGTTTTCATAAGCCATCTTTAACTGTCCCTTGAAACAGAGTAGGACAATGGCTCACATGTTTGAACTGGCTGCTCCCTTACTTTTGGGTCCCACTTCCAATCTGAATCACATTAGGAGATTAAGGGCATGAAAAATAAAGGAAAATTGTTCAGCAAATCAAACATTTGGAAGTTATACCACAAATATCAACCTCATGCACTCAGACTTGCCTCAATGGCCCCATCTTGTTTACTAGAAGAAAGGGCAAAGTGTATTTGAGCAAGTGTATTGAGTTACATTGAAAACATCTGGAAAATTCATCTATCCATGTTTCTTTTGGGGCATGTTTTGTAACTTTAAGTCTGATTTATATTGGCTAACATTTGTGTACTTATCACAAAATTGGGAAATTATGTTTTCTTGACAAGTGCTTATTTCTTACTCTAACTCATTAATAGGAAAACAAATACTGGAATGAAATAATATGATCAAATTTAGAGTTAAAAAGGTCCTTAAAATTTCCCTACCCTACTATTATTTTCGTACATTTGAAAAAACAGATCCAGACAGCTTATATGACTTATTAAGATCAATGGCTATTAGTGGAAGAGGCTGAATTCAAACCCAGGTTCTCTGACTATAAATCCCAGCCTATTGCCACTGTCCCACCATTTTGTTGTTATTTTTGTTGCTGCTGCTATGGTTGTTAAATTTTTAAAACCTACTATTTGCATAGAAAATTGTTGTTTCAATCCTCATCTTCCTCTGAACATGATCAATTGATTTATATAAATGTATGGGGTGTACTAGAGTCAACTTGTATTGGTTCATGAGATCTGATTGTTAATTTTTCAGAGTAAACATTTATGCCTCAGAAATTAGCAAATGTTACAAATTGCGATTTGGTTGAGTATTCTGGTGGCTGTATATGCTTAAGAAAGTGATGGAGAAAAATGTTAATAATTAAGTTTGAACTTAAAAGTGACTCATCCACATCCCCCTTCCCCCCAAAAACCAGTGAATTGTTTTTTAAACATTTACCAGGTCACCATTTTATATGACCCTTCAAATATATATTACTCCTTTCTAATATGAATATTTTCCCTGTTCTCTCCTCAGGAAACTTTGTTTACAACTGAGTCAGTCAGTTAAGCTTATTGCCCTCAGCTTAGTGCTTGTTTTGCCCACCTAGTCTCTGATCCACCAGCCAACTCAGAGGCAATTTTCTATGCCCAGTGACTTCTTGGGGATTCCACAAGAGTTACACTTTCATTTTTAGTCAATAAACAGACATTATTAAGCATATTATATATGTCAAGGAATGTATTAGTAACTTATTTTTATAAATCACAGCAAAATTTCATTTTGGCTACCTAAAATTTTGTATACTGTGTTCCATCTTCAAATTATTATGACTTTACTGAAAATCCATAAGGATTAACAATTTGAATTGGGATTTTAGAGAACTGGAAAACTTTTACTATGAAAATACCAGTGAAACAGTGCATTATAATCATTTGAGTGTCAATATAAAGCAGATACAAGAGAAAATGACATAAGCTGGATTAGTGGAAGTAATCTTTTTCATCCCTGAGCCAACTATTTGTCTATAATAAGACTATCCACTTATCAGAGCTAAGATCACAGAATATATATGTAAGGAATAGTGAATCCCACATGTAGATAAGTCTGTATGTTGTGGGGAGAGACCTGTTGTGTCTGGAACTTCTGGATGGCAGAATAGACATCTCTATCCTTTTCCTCTTACACACTTCTCTAAGGATGACTTTTATTCCAGCTTAGAGGGAAAGCATGATGTGGCAGTTAGAGATCACCAGTTTGCTCTTCTCAGAGAAAGGGGGTAGCATGACAGAAATATATTAATTTGCTCTTTTAAATATTGTTGGTCTCTAGGGTATATAATCAGGTTCCATATACCTTCTGATCACTTTATTTTGGGGAGAGGGGACCCCAAGCTCTCTCTCTCTATCTCTCTCTCTCTATATATATATATATATATATATATATATATATTGCTTTTTGGAGGGCAGTTGGGGTTAAGTGACTTGCCCAAGGTCACACAGCTACTTTTTGTGTTAAGTGTCTGAGGCCGAATTTGAATTCAGGTCCTCCTGACTCCAGGGCCAGTGCTCTATTCACTGTACCACCTAGCTGCCCCTAAAGAGAGTATTCTAGATCTCAGTCAAGAGAAAACTCCCTGAATTTTGTAACATAGCAAATTGGGAATGGGGTATGATGGAGACAACCTGCTCCCTACATGTCTTCCACAGAACCTTTTCCTTCAACAATCTGAAGTGAAATATTATCAAGAGTATATTCATGTCATCATCATTCTCATCTAATAGATTTAAATCATATTTTTAATGCAGGTGGAAATAAGTTAAGACTCAAACTACTTGTTTAAATGCTGTTTTTTTTCTCATCCTGAATCATGGAAATCTAACCTTCCTATCTTAATAAGTGAACTATCTCTAACAAAATTCTCCCTCATTTCAAAATTCCTATTCAATGAAATTCAAAAGAAATAGAATAATAAAGGGATTTAATCATAGAAATAATTGTGGCTAATTTTCCCTTTTAAAATACAAAAATACCATACTCTATTTTTAAATTGATTTGAATATTTCTCCAGTTTGACTGTGGGCCAGTTTTTCTATCAAGGCACATAACTTCATTAACAACATCTGGTGCTTTACTTACAAGATTTCCCCAATTGTTTTTTTTTTCTTTCTGTGCTTGGAAGTTATTCTTTCACATTTATATAGCCTTCTAAGAACTACTCAGGTTTTAGATACTACACAGCAGTGCAAACAAATCCATTAATAACAGTCAAAGGTACAAGGGATAATATATCCTTATGCTTTAGAAGTGTTTTTTGCTCTTTTCTTTAATAAGTTTTCTTTTTTTTTTTAAGCGATTGGGGTTAATTAACTTGCTCAAGGTTACATGGCCAGGTGTTTCTGGGTGGGTGCTAAGTGTCGGAGCCTGGATTTGATCCCCCGGTCATCTCGACACTGGAGCCGGTGCTCTTACTCGCTGTGCTACCTGGCCGGCCCAATAAGTTTTCATTGTATATATGCTTGTCAATCTACTCCAGAAATTTACTTTTAAGCTTCTTCCACCATTGGGTGGATATGCTTGCTGTCTTATTGTATATTCCAAATTAGCTAGCACTTTTCAATGTCTTCATTTTATAGGAAAAATAACTTTTCAGAACATAGGTCCTAAGAGGAGTTCTACTGCATATCAAGGAGCCATTATTTAATCTTATTATGCATTTTATCTCTGTACACTCTTAATATTTTCTACCCAAAGCAATCAAAGTGATCTTTGTCATGAGTATATACAAATTTACTAAGATTAAACTCCTTGAATTATATAAAATGACTTTCTTTAAATATCCATGAAAATAGTCCAAATGCAAGGATTTTTTCAGAGTAAAATGAAAGAATATATAAATTTAACCTGGTATGTAATCTAAGAAATGGAAAAAAGATCTAAGAGCAAGAAAGAACCTTAGAAACTGAAGCATACTTTTCTACCTAAAGAAATTAGATTATAGGTGATGTATCTTACAAGGGTACTCAGAGAATATGGCTCAACGAAATGCATTGGCTTGGTATGTTATCAATACTGCTTCTTGATTTGGAAGGAATTCTTTTTTTTATTATTAAAGCTATGCTCCATTTCTCTTTGTAACTGTTGAGCTAGACATAGATGGTGTACCAACTACTCCTTAATATAATTATCATTATGCAGGGAGAATGTGTTGCTGTTTTCATTATTGTTTCTTTCTTTAATTTTTCATTGATAATGAAAACAGATTTTTTATGATTCCATGAAATTTGTGACTGAAGAGCAATAGATATATGAATACAAGATTGAGGCAATATTAATGAGTACTTAACTGGGAATTTTTGAATTAAAAATGCAAAGGTAAACCCAAATACATGGATATATGCCTGTATGTATATGTATGTATGTATGTAAATATAAATGTATCAAAATCTCCTGAAAATCCAAGTATATAATAGGATTTGAAGGAATATTGCCCATTTTCCTACCCCAAAATGTCAATTATATTGGCTGTCATTAAGGTTCTATTCCTGAGGGGTGAGTTGAGGGCAGAAAGAAGGCAGGGATTTTCCTGAGCTCTCCCAAATTCCTTTCCAAAAAATTTTATTCTTTTTCATCTTAAATTTATTGCACAATTCAAAAAATATTCATGCTAGAAACAAAAGGTACCTTAAATATATAAAGCAATGAAAATAAGGCTAAATAAAACAATTTTTTTTCATCTAAATACTCAAGAAAAATGCACATTCATGCTAAAAATGTATATGAAGAAATAGAAATTTCAAATGAAATGTCAACAATGCCAACAAAGAAAGAAAGTATACTAATTTCTAAAATCCTTGAATATTATAAATCAGTAATGGTATGAAACAAATGAAACACAACACTCATGGGCATTTTTATAAAGCATTATCATGGAAATAATATTGGTAATACTGAAAGATACAAAATAAAGCCTTTAAACCCCTGGCAATTTTTTTTAATATCAATGTTTTGGGTTCAGTTCACAAAAATATCTTCCCTCTCATTTCATTTTCTCTTTTTCTCCAGAGAATGATTTTTTTCTTATTTTTTTTTGACTCTTGCTCTACAAATATACTGGGACAATTTTGTGGTTATCCTACTTCTAAAAGAAAATTTAAGTTTTTCACCAAAATCAGGTAAATCCTACAAATAAACAACTTATGGTTTTTTACTCACACAGACACACATACACATAAATACATATATACATATGCATGTATATATATGAAAATATTTTCAGTTTTACTAACAAAATCAACTTTATTAAATATGTTAGCTGTAAAAAATAAAACCTATGGCAACATGAATAGTAGTAGAATTTGAAGGGAAGAAGGGAAGAGAGCCTTCTTTCAATTCACTGATTTGGGCATTTAACCTTTTCCAACTTATAATGGCAAGTTATATGAGGATTGTTATATGAGTCTGAATCGGCTCCAAGGTTACAATGGTAAAGATGCTCTCCAAAATAGCCGCTCCTACTTAAAAAAATAAAAATAACAATAATGACTTTCATAGCAGTAACTATGCCATACGACTTCAAATAACCCTATGACTCATGGGGAAAAACCTTAAAATGTTTTTTCTTTTAGCACTCTATAGAGTACTGAGGCTAAGTGAATTGCTCAGAGTCCCAAAGCCAGTATGTGTCTGAGGCAAACCTTTAAACTCAAGTCTTCTTGGCTTTAAGGTTGGCTTCGTATAGCCACAATGCCTTATTTTTAACCTAACATCTCTTCATTTTAGATAGCCATTACACAGTCAATAGATCCCTTTAAGTGTTCTGAACAATCTTTCTTTTATGTCTTATTATCCATTAGTAATCTTTACTCTGACATGTATAACTTACAATTACAATGTCTACATGCTTTATCCTTCTCAATAGAAATTATTACACCAAAAAAACTTTTAAGTAACAACTAAAAATGGATTCTGGAGTAACAGAACCCCAAAATGAATGGAGAGGAACAGGCCAAGACAGCTAAAGCTAAGTAAAAAAGGTCTGTTATACCATGGTAAGGAGTGAAGACCGTGCTAGCACAGGCCAAACCCCAGCAAGTCAGCAATAGGCCTTAGAGGCAACTAAATCAGCAAGATGACTGAATTTAGAGTTACAGCTTCTGGAGCCCTCACTCCACACATGGTAAGGGGATGAGACAACTGTTCAGAAGGAGATTACATGGGGTTCTTTTGCTGGCACTAGGTGCAGGACTTTATTGTATTGCCTATACATAAATCTGGGTGACAGTCCCAGGGTGAGGAGAAGCACTAACACACCTGAACTTATGTGCTTATGGTCATTTACAGACCAAAGGATGGGCCAGGAGAATAGTAAACAAATCTCTGCTTAGATCATATGACTTTGGAAGGACTTAGAACTCATAAAGACCCCTAGAACTAGCTCTGAAAATGGGTGTAATAAAATCTAAACATTGGAACAGTGCCTTCATGCTAGAAACAGCTCCAATATCTTTCTAAAAGTCAAGAAATAAGAATGAAAAAGAGCAAACAGCAACAAAAATGAACCTGACCATAGAAAGGTATTATGGTGACAGGGAAGATCAGAAAACAAACTCAGAAGTCGATAACAAAATTAAAACTGCTACTTGCAAAGTCTCAATACAAATGTAAATAGGTCTCGATACCCCAAAAACTCCTTGGAAAAGATCAAAAAGGATTTTAAATATCAAACAGGAGAGACAGAGGAAGAATTAAGGGAAATCAGAGTGATACAAGATTTTTTTAAAAGACAACAGCTTGGTATATTATGCACCCCCAAAATGAAGAAAATTAAAAAAAAAACAGAACAGGCCAACTCATTAAAAAAGGAACAAAAATGCAATGAAGAGAAGAATGTCTTGAAAAGCTGGATTGACCAAATGGAAAAAGAGGTACAAAAAAATCACTAAAGAGAACTCTTTAACAAGTAGAAATGGGCAAGTAGAAGCTAATTAGCTAATATATATATATATATATATATATATATATATATATATATATATATAATAGAAGCTAATTTATGAGCCACCAATTAAACAATAAAACAAAATCAAAAGAACTAAAAATAGAAGAAAATAAATAAATATCTCATTGGAAAAACAACTGACCTGAAAAAGATCAAGGAGAAATCATTTAAGAATTATTAAATTATCTGAAAACTATGACAAAAAGAAGTTTAGACATCATCTCTTAAGAAAGTATCAAGGAAAATGGCCATGAAATCCTAGAAACAGAGAGTAAAACAGAAATTGTAAAAAAAAAAAACAATGCCTTCCTGAAAAAAATTCCAAAATTAAACTCCCAGGAATATTATAATAACATTCTAAAGTTCTCAGGTTAAGAAGAAAACATTGCACACAGTCAGAAAGGAATAATTCAAATATCATGGAGCCCCGTTAAGATAGCACAAAATTTAGCAGCTTCTACATTAAAGGAGCATAGGTCTCAGAATATCCCAGAGGGCAAAGGACTTAGAATTACAACCAAGACTCACCTCCCCAGAAAAACTGAATATAATCCATTGGGGGAAAAAGTTATTTAATGAAACAGAGGAGTTTCCAATATACCTGAAGAAAAGACCAGAGCTGAGTAGAAAATATGACTTTTCAAATCCATGACTCAAGAGAAGCATAAAAAGGTATACAAGAAAGAGAAATCATAAGGTATTCAATAAGGTTAAGTTGTTTATAGTCCTATATGGAAAGATGATACTTGTAAATCCTAAGAATTTGATCATTATTAGGACAGTTAGAAGGAGTAAATGTAGAGAGAGGACATAGGAGTGAGTTGAATATTATGGGACAATATATAAAAAAAACGTGAAATTTAGAGGTGAGAAAGATGAATGCACTGTGAGAAGGGGGAAGAGAGAGGTATAAAGTGGTAAATTATCTCACATAAACAGGAGCAAAAAAGGCTTTTACAATAAAGAGGAAGATGGGGGAGAAGGGGAGAGCCCTTGAACTTTACTCTCATTGGAACTGGTTGAAAGAGGAATTCATATACACATTCAGTTGGGTGTAGAAATCTATCTTGCCGTACAGGAAAACTAGGAAGGGAAGGGGAGAAGAGAAAGTAGGGGGGTTGATAGAAGGGAAGGTGAATCCAGACAGATAGTAGTAAGAAACAAAAACACTTTTGAGGACGGATAAGAGAAAGAGGAGAAGGGAGAGAGAGAGAGAGAGAGAGAGAGAGAGAGAGAGAGAGAGAGAGAGAAAGTAGGATAAGCAGTGGGAGGACACAGGATGGAGGGAAATACAGTTACTAATCATAACTTTTAAAAATTATAGCAAATCTCTCTTATAAATGCCTCATTTCTCAAATGTGTAGAGGTCTGAGAAAAATTTATGAAAAACAGAGCCATTCCACAATTCTTGAGAACAATTTGGAACTATGTACAAAAGTCAGTAAAACTATGTATACACTTTGACTCAACAATATTACTACTAGATATATATTCCAAAGAGATTTAAATAAAGATTTAATTTTTTAAAAAAGTTGTCAAATTGAAATTTAAAAGACTACCAAAATAATAAAAACGAGTGTCTTTTGACCAAAGCAATGAGATCACAAGTTTGGTGTCAACATGCAACACTAAAGTACTGTAATGCACAAGAGGGGGCAAAAGGGCCAGGATTAAATACATTTAAATAGTGAAGGAGTCTCATGGAATGGATAGTCTCCAGAGGCTTTTTGTTAAGTTGTTTTGTTTAACAATAGAAAGTCCATAGAGAGGTCTCCAGGAAGCTGGGGCAGGGGGAGTTACATCTGATTAGAACAATAAGCTCCAGTTTCAAGTATGGCAATTGTGAAATCAGTTTGGACCTGCTCCAATTCTGATGTCAGTTGGGATCAAAGTCAGGCAGCCCCTTCTGAAGTCTGTGTTCTTTTTTTTTTTTTGCTGTTTTTTGATAGCCCTCAGGAACTTCATAGCTCTAGGAGAAGGCAAGATTAGCAACTACATTCAACAAAGTTCAAAAATATTTATACAAGCTCTTTTAGTGGTAAAAGAATTGGAATCGAGGGGATGCCAATCAATAGGGAATTGACTGAACAGGTCATGGTAAATGATTGTGATGGCATTCAATTTTACTATAAGAAATAAATAGTGCAATGCTCCAGGAAAACCTAGAAAGACTTATATGAACTAATGCAAAGTGAAATGAACAGAACCAGGAGAACATTGTACAGAGTAACAACAATATTGTATGATGATTAGCTGTAACTGATATAGCTATTCTCAGAAATACAATGATCCAAGACAATCCTAAAGGACTTATGATGAAAACTGCTATCCATCTCCATAGAAAGAACTGATATGTCTGAATGTAGATCAAAACATATGTTTTATTTCCCTTGGGTTTTTTGTTTGTTAGTTTTGATCTGTGTTTTCTTTCACAAGACTGCTATGGAAGCATGTTTTTTTTTTGTATTTATTAATTTATTTACTTTTAGTTTACAACATTCAGTTCTACAAACTTTTGAGTCCCAAATTTGCCCTCCCCCCTCATCCCCACTCCCCTCTGATGGTGGCATGCAATCCAATATAAGTTCTACAAAATATCTTTACATTAAACATTAGTCAAGTTATAAAGAAGGATTATAACCAATGGAATGAACAACTAGAAAGAAGGAACAAAACAAAACAAAAAAGAGAGAGAGCAAGTAGTTTGCTTCAATTTGCATTCAGACTCTAAATCTTTCTCTGGATGTGGACAACCCTTCCCATCACAAGTCTTTTGGAGTTGTCTAATAGCCTTGTATTGCTGAGAGGAGCCCAGGATATCAGTTAGTCATCATAGATATAATTTATCTGTAATTGTGTACAATGATCTCCTGGCCCTATTCCTCTCACTCAGCATAAGCTTATACAGTCTCTTTAGGTTATTATGAAGTCCATCTGCTTCTCATTTCCTATAGCACAATAGTATTCCATTACATTCATATACTACAACGTGTTTAGTCATTTCCCAATTGATGGACATCCCCTTGATTTCCAGTTCTTTACCACCATAAAAAGATCTGCTATAAATATTTTTGTACATATGGGTCCTTTCCCCACTTGTATAATCTCTTAGGGATACAGTCCTAGAAGTGGTATTGCTGAATCAAAGGGTATGCACATTTTTATAGCCCTTTGGGAATAGTTCCAAATTGCTCTCCAGAATGGTTGGATCAGTTCACAACTCCACCAGCAATGCATTAGTGTTTCAATTTTCCCACATCTCTAGCATTTATTATTTTCCTGTTTTGTCATGTTAGCATATCTGACTAGTGAGATGTGGTACCTCAGAGATGTTTGGATTTGCATTTCTCTAATCAATAGTGATTTGGAGCGTTTTTGTATGATTATAGATATCTTTAATTTCATCCTCTGAAAACTGCCTATTCATATCCTTTGACCATTTATTTAATTGGAGAATGACTTGAATTTTTATATATTTGACTCAATTCTCTGTATATTTTAAAAATGAGGCCTTTATCAGAGACACTGGTTGTAAAAAATTATTTCCTAATTTTCTGCTTCCCTCCTAATTTTGGTTACATTGGCTTTGTTTGTACGAAAAAACTTTCCAATTTAACATAATCAACATAGTCCATTTTATATTTCATAATGCTCTCTTTATATTGTTTAGTCATAAATTCTTCCATTTTCCATAAATCTCTCAGGGAAACTATTCCTTGCTCTCCCAGATTGCTTATAGTATCACCCTTTATATCTAGATCATGAACCAATTTAGACTTTCTTTTGGTATACAGTGTAACATATTTGTCTGTGCCCAATTTTTGCGATACTCTATTTTCCAGTTTTCCCAGCAGTTTTTCTCAAATGGTGAGTTCTTATCACAAAAGCTGGAGTCTTTGGGTTCATCAAACAGTAGATTTCTATAGTCATTAACTACTATGTCTTGTGTACCTAATTTATTTCACTGATCCACTACTCTATTCCTCAGGCACCACCAAGTAGTTTTAATGACTGCTGCTTTTTAATACAGTTTAAAATATGGTATGACTAGGTCACCTTCTCTAATATTTCTTTTCATTAATTCCCTTGATATTTAGGATCTTTTGTTCTTCCAGATGAATTTTGTTATGATATTTTCTAGCTTTATAAAATAATTTTATGGTATATTGATTGGTATGGCACTAAATAGGTAAGATAATTTAGGTAAAATTGTCAGTTTTATTATATTAGCTCAACCTAGCAACAAGCAGCAGATGTTTTTCCAATTATTTAGATCTGACTTTGTGTGAAAAGTGTTTTGTAATTGTGTTAATACAGTTCCTATATTTGTTTTGGCAGGTAGAGTCCCAAATATTTTATAATGTCTACAGTAACTTTAAATGCAATTTCTCTTTCTATTTCTCACTATTGGGCTTCATTAGAAATATATAGAAATGGTGAGAATTTCTGTGGGTTTATTTTATATGCTGCAACTTTGCTAAATTTATTTATTTTCTCAAGTAGGTTTTTTACTTGATTCTCTAGGATTCTCTAAGTATATCATATCATCTTATCATCTGCAAAGAGTGAAAGCTTAATCTCTTCTTTGCCTAATCTAATTCCTTTGATTTCTTTTTCTTCTCTTTATTCTACAGCTGCTAACATTTCTAGTAACAAACTGATTAACAGGAGTGATAGTGGACATTCTTGTTTCATCCCCAATCTTACTGGAAATGTTTCTAACATCCCCACTACATATAATATATCCTGATTGTTTTAGATAGATGCTATTTATTATTTTAAGGGAAATTCCATTTATTCCTATGCTTTCTAGTATTTTTAATAGGAATGGGAATTGTGTTTTGTCAAAAGTTATTTTCTGCATCTATTGAGAAAATCAAATGGTTTCTAGTAGCTTTGCTGTTGATATGATCAATTATACTGATAGTTTTACTAATATTCAATCGGCCTTGCATTCCTGGAATAAATCCTACCTCATTAAAGTATAGTGTTCTCTTGATAAATTGCTGTAATATTTTTCCTTATATTTTACTTAAAATTTTTGCCTTTATATATGTGAGGAGAATTGGTCTATAATTTTCTTTTTCTGTTTTGATTCATCTCAATTTAGATATCAGTACTATATTTGTATTACAAAAAGAACTTCATAGGACTCCATCTTCTCCATTTTTTCCAAATAGCCTACAAAGTACTGTAATTAATTGTTCTTTAAATGTTTGATAGAATTTGCTTACAAATTCATCTGGACCTGGAGATTTTTTCCTAGGGAGTTCACTGATGGGGTTCAATTTATTTTTCTGAGATGGGGTTATTTAAGTATTTTACTTCCTCTTCAGTTAATCTGGGCAATTTATATTTTTTGTAAATATTCAGTCATTTCACTAAGATTGTCAAATTTATGTGCATACAGTTTGGCAAAATCATTCCTAATTATTGTTTTAATTTCATTTTTATTAGAGGCAAATTCACCCTTTACTTTTTTGATATTGGTAATTTGGTTAACTTCTTTACTTTTTTATAAATCAAAATGACTAAAGCTTTATCAATTTAATTGTTTTTTTTTCATAAAACTAGCTCTTAGTTTTATTTATTAGCTTAATAATTTTCCTAATTTCCATTTTTAATGTCTCTTTTGGTTTTCAGTATTTCTAATTTAATATTTAATTGGAGATTTTCAATTGTTTTTTTTCTAGCTTTTCCAGTTGCATGCCCAATTCATTGATCTCCTTTTGCTCTATTTTATTCATAAAAGCATTCAGTGATATAAAACTTCCCCTACGAACTGCTTTTGCTTCATCCCATAAGTTTTGGTATATTGTTTCATTATTGTCATTCTCTTGAATGAAGTTACTGATTGTTTCTATGATTTGTTGTTTTATCCACTCATTCTTTAGGATTAGATCATTTAGTTTCCAATGAATTTTAATCTATCTTTCCATCGCCCTTTATTACATATAATTTTTATTGCATCATGATCTGAAAAGGAGTCATTTAGTATTTCTACCTTTCTGAACTAGGTTGTGAGGCTTTTATACCCTAGCACACAGTCAATTTTTGTGTATGTGCCATATAATGCCAAGAAAGTATATTCCTTTTTTCCCCATTCAATTTTCACCAGAGGTCTATCGTATCTTCCTTCTCTAAAATTCTATTCACCTCTTTAACTTATTTCTTATTTATTTGAGGCTAGGTATATCAAATTCAGAAAGGGTGAGGTTGAGGTGCCTCACTAGTAGATTTTTTTTTCTGTTTCTTCCTCTTACTCCCTTAACATATCCTCTACGAATTTGGATGCAAGGAAGTATCACTTGGTGCATATAGGTTTAGTAATGATATTGCTTCATTTTCAATGGTGCCTTTTGGCAGGATATAGTTTCCTTTCTTATCTCTTTTAATTAGATCTATTTTTGCTTTGGAGTTGTCTGAGATTTGGATTGCTACCCCTCCTCTTTTTACTTTAGCTGAAGCATAATATATTCTAGTCCAGGCTTTTACCTTTACCCTATGTGTATCCCACTGTTTCAAATGTGCTTCTTGTAAACAGAATATTGGAGGATTATGGTTTTTAATCCATTCTGCTATCTGCCTCTGTTTTGTGGGGGAGTTCATCCCATTTACATTCACAGTTATGATTACTATCTGTATCTTTCTCTCTGTCCTAGTCCCTCCACTGTTTATGCTTTTATTTCTCCCTTCTTCCTTCCCCTCTTTAAGATTTTTCCTTTTGACTTCTGCTTCCCTCAATTTTCCCTTCCTAACAGGGCCCCTCCCTTTCCTTCCCTTTCCCCTTACTTCTTCCTTCCCTTCTAAATACCCCCTTTTATTTTCCCTTTCTCCTCCTAATGCCTGTAAGACACAGTAGATTTTTATGCTTAACAAAGTTTCTTGTTCCCTCCTTAAACCAAATCTGCTGAGAATAAATCTCAAACAATGCTCCCCTCCCTCCCTTATTTCCTTCTACTATTACATTTTTTTATGTCTCTTCATGCCAGATTCCTATACTTCACTGAGTATGTTAGTCCCTCCTTGAACCAAAACCAAGGAGAGGATTGCTCATACAATGTTCATCCCCCTCCCTTCTTTTCCTGTATTATAATATTTTTAATGCCTCTTCATGTGGCATAATTTACCCTTTTGTGCCTCCTTCTTTCCTCTTCTCCCATTACAATCTCTTTGCACCCCTTAATAAGTTTTTTTATCATCTCATTATATAATTTATACCCACACTGTCTATCTGTGTATATCCTTTGTAAATATTGTGATATTTATATAATTGTCAATATTGACCAGCATCTTCCTCCCATCTAGGGATATAAACAGTTTGCTCTCATTGAATAACAAGGTGCGTGTGTGTGTGTGCGCGCACTTGTGCACATGGTTGCACATGTGTTTGTATATATGTTTGTGTGTATGCATGTTCCCTGTTTACCTTTTTATGTCTCTCTTGAGTCTTGTATTTGGAGATCATACTCTCCACTGAGTTCAAGTCTTGTCACCAGGAAGGTCTGGATCTACATTATTTCTTTAAATGACCATCTCCTTGCCTGAAAGATTATGCTCAGTTTTGCTGGGTAGTTTATCCTTGGTTGTAGGCCAATCTCTTTTTGACTCATAAAGTATCATACCTCTCACTCCAGTCTTTTAATGTAGAAGCTTCTAGGTCCTGTGTGATCCTGACTGTAGTTCCATGATATTTGAATTTCTTATTTCTGGATGATTGTAGCATTTTCTCCTTGACCTGATAATTCTGAAACTTGAATACAATGTTCCTTGGAGTTTTCACTTTTGGATATCTTTCACTATTTCTGGTTTTAGCACCTCAGAGCAATTTTCCTTGATGATTTCTTGGAAGATGTTGTCCAGGTTTATTATTTTTTCATAATGGCTTTCTGATAGACCAATAATTCTTAGATTATCTCTCCTAGAGCTGTTTTCCAGGTCAGTTTGTTTTTCCAATGAGATATTTTACGTTTTCTTCTATTTTTTCCATCTTTAGATTTTGTTTGACTGAATCTTGATGTCTCATAAAGTCATTAGCTTCAATTTATCTAATTCTAATTTTTAGTAAATTCTTTTCCTCAGTTTCTGAACCACCTTTTCCATTTGTTTAGTTTTTACTTTTAAAGAGTTGTTTTCTACAGTTAGATGTTGAAACTCCTTTCCCATTTGACAAATTTTACTTTTTTAAGAAGTTGTCTTCAGTGAAATTATTTTTCCATTTTGCCAATTGAATTTTTAAATAAGTGGTCATTTTATCTTCTGTCTCTCTAATTTGGCTTTTAAAAATCCTTCTTGACTTCTTCTAAGAATGCTCTTTAGGCTTGACACCAGTTCATATTTCCTTTTGAGGTTTCAGATGTGGATATGAGATCAATGCTGTCCTGTTCTGAGTTTGATTCTTCTAGCTTACCATAATAGGATTCTAAAGTCTTTTTTTCCAATTTGCTTTTTGCCCATTGTGATTACCTATTTCCTGATTTTTAAAGTGGATCTCTGCTTCTGGTGTTCAGAGAACTCTGACCCACATTTCTTATGTTGGGAATTAGGGGCTTGGTTATTGGCTTTGTGTGCTGTGGCCTCTGAGTGCCAAGACTGAGGGCAAGACCAGGACTTTTGCCATTTCCCAGGGTTACACTGAGGCTGACTGTGTGAGGTCCGGGGGAGGGGTGGTCCGGGCACCTCAGGATTCTGCCTCTGTCATCCTGGGCTAGAGCTCAGGCAAGTTCAGCCACTGGTGCCAGGGGCTGCACTGGTGTCTGATGATTCGCCTGATTGTGCAAAGACACAACTGGGTTTCTGGTGTTAGCTCTTGCTGGCTCCATCCCCCTGGGGATTAGGGCCTCCTGATGGTTGGCTAAGACGGGGCTTGTTGGGAGACTTCCCAACCTGTATTTTAACCTCAGCATAACACAGCCACTCTCTTCCTACTGGTTTCCCAAGTCTGCCACTGGTTCCACTATTTCAGGATTTTACACTGGGGCAATGTTCTCTGGGTTTTTTTCAGGGTCAGAGAGGGAGATGAGAACACCTAAGATTTACTCTGCCATTTTGGCTCCTGGAAGTTCAGGTAGGTGATTTTTAAACTTCCAGGCTGTGGGCTGATAGCCCCAGTAGAAGTTGGTGTCACTGCCACAGTCCTTGTGCTTGTCTCTTACACCGATCCAACAGACCCCTGTCCTGCCATGAGAGGTTTAGGAATCACCCCTATGGTGGATGAGTTAGTTCATTGAGGCTCAATTCTGGCTATGCTATGGTTGGGTCTGTGCTGGTGCAGCCCATGCACTGCACACTCTCTGCTCCCAGCACTTGGCAAATAAATCCTACCCTTTCATACTTTTCTGGGCTGGAAATCTGCCATACTCCATCTCCCAATAGATTCTGTAACTTTAAAAAAGTATTCAGATTCACTTTTTAGAGGTTACTGAAAGAATTCATGGGTGAGTTCAGATTGATTCCTGCTTTCATTCCACCATCTTGACTCCTCTATGGAAGTATGTTTTGCATCAATACACATGTATAACCTCTATCGAGTTGTTTGGCTTCTCAATGAGGTGAGGCTAGTGAGAGAAGGAGGAAGAGAATTTGGAACTCGAATTTAAAAAAAAAAAACATGTTATTAAAAATATATAAATACAAAAAATAAAATTTAAAGCTCTCTTACTTTGTTCAATTTTTAAGAGTATAGTTTTGTAAACCAAATACCCAAGTAGTGATTACACCTTAAATCTTATCAAGTTAACACTTTAACCTTCACAGAAGAGAATATCTAGTTCAATTCACAAATGGTAAAGAATCCCCTCTGCAAAATACATGGAAGTATTTCATCCAGTCATTGTAATTATAAAGTTATCCATTTAGATGAGGAAGGGACCTTAGAGGCTAACTTCAATTTCCTTATTGTATACATGAGGAAACCGAGCTTAAGTGATTTACCTAGAGTCACACAGATATTTCTAGCTCTGGGCCTAGTGTTTTATTCACTGTACCTTGCTGTTTAATTGCAGATCAGAAGCAACACAAAGCATTCTATGTACCGTAGCACTTTTGGACAACTGTTTGGAATTTGTGTTTCTTTCTTTTCCTTATTTTCTTAACATTGTCATTTTGCTACTTCTACCTATAGATTCTATTTACATAATTTCATATATTTAAAGCTGGAAGGACCCTCAGATATTGTATGTTTCCAATCCCTCTCCTATTTCCCCTCAATTTTACATGGTAAGGCTAGAGAGGTTAAATGATTGGCCAAATGTTACATAGAAACTAAGTAATGATCAAGAATTGGATCAAAAGTGTAGGGCAACAAAGCCACCTTGCTTTTCTCCACTTTGCCACTTTGTTTTTCAGGGCAAGCAGAACAAATTTAATTAATATTTTTTTCATGGCAGTTACATAAACACTTAAAGATAGCTGTTATGATCCTTCTAAGTCCTCTGTTGTTAAAGTTAAAAATATTCAGACAGCTAGGTGACAGAGAAGTTAGAATGCTGGGCCTGGAGTATGCAAGACCTGAGTTTAAATATAGTCTTAAGCATATACCAATTGTCTGACCCTTGGCAAATCACTTAACTTCTATCTGCCTTGGTTTCTTCCTCTATAAAATGGAAATAATAACATCTATCTCTCAGTTTTGTTGTAAAGATTAAATAAAGAAATATATTTGTAAAGTGCTTAGCACATTTAGCAAATGCTTATTTCCTTCCCTCTTTAAGTTCTTTGATCAAGTTGTTTTGTCCCTCTGGATATTTGCTTATCAAGGTGTATCTGAAAGCAAAGAACCTAGATTTGACATATATTTATAAGACCAAGAAGCATTTCTTATTGGGTATATGTGTAGTCAAAGTTACAAATGGTTTTTAGAATATCATAATTACCAATAATAAAAGAAATTTAAGATATCTTGATACTTTTCTGAATTTGAAGAGTCAGCATTGAAGAGGGTATGGAAAAACATACACACTAATTAATATCTTTTGGTCCAAGAATTTTTACCAAGTTCACCATCACCTCAGGAAGGCAAAGATCTGTTTTTATTTAATGTGTTATAAACAGATTTAACAAATCTGAAAGCTTTTCCAGTGCTTTCAGCACAAAAATCCTCTTTGATCTCTTTGCCACTTTTCAGAAACATATGCATCTGAGTGAAGGGGCTAGTAAGATGAGTCAAAACTTTGAGAACAAAAAAAGTGACATAGCAGATGAGACAGAGAAATACAAAGAGAAGACAGAAATGAAGGAGAGAGAGGAAAGGAGAGGTAGGAAAAAGAGTGGATAGAAAAGAAAAGAGGAGGTTATGAAAGTGAGGAAGAGGAGAGGACAGTATGTTTGAGAGTCAGGAGATGAAGGCAAAGAAAGGAAGGTTAAAGGAAGGGAGGAAAGAGATTCAATGAGTTGTATCCTCCCAATAGAATTCCACAACCTGTAGGAAATGGTGTCACCTCCTGGTCATGTAACTGACAATAAAGAGAGGTTTGAGATAGAAAGACTCCAATTAATCAACCAACAAACATTTGTTAAGTGATTACTACTTGCCATTGACTGTGTTTGGTTCTGGGGATACAATACCAAATGGGAATTAGTCACTGCCTCACATTATAGTGAGAATGTAAACTTTTCCATTACATATCAGAGTAGATCAACCCAACATCCAATTTTTTCCAGTACTTTGTCTTTTTTTGATCTAAATGAAAAAAAATTAATAGTAAAGTGCTGTATGAATGCTAGCTGTTAAGTTTTGCAATGTGCTTACATATATTCTCTCACTGGGTATCTGAAAGCAATTATTTTAAAAGAATCCTTTGGACTATCATTGTTCATACTTTTAGAATAAATAAATGCCTCCCTCCTTTTTCATAAGTCTATCTTGTAGATATTTCCTTTGTGTACATAAATAGCTTATATATTCAATTTAAATGAAAATTCTTAAGTCTGTTAGTTTGAGTGAATGTTTGAATCGCTAATCTAGAAACAATTCAATGTGAAGGAAACAGTGAAATCTTGGAAATCTGGACGACTGGACTGTCGTCTTTAGGGGATCATCGATACATCTGTCCCCTTCTGATATTAGTTTTGTTTCCAATCAAGTTTCTATGAACTGCTGACCAAAGGAGGAAAGAAAAACACAGACAAACGGAGAGACATGAACACAGAGAGAGACAGACACAGCAAAAGACAAAGAGCAAGAGAAAGATAAAAAGGGACAGACAGAAACACTGGCGGAGACAAAGAATGAGAAGATAGAGAAACAGATAGCTTGTGAAGTGACTGAGGAACTGAATTCCATTTTAATCTTAAATTTGCACAGACCTTTTGCACATGTTGTCAATTGAGTGTTCCATGAAGCCAGAGATGCATGAGCTGAACAATTGTTTGAGCCAAACCTCTATATAGTTTATTGAAAACATTTCTAGTCTTTGGAAATCTATCCTAACCGGAATTTCTACATTTTCAGGATGTCAGATTCTCCAACATGCTCTGTGAACAGAATGGTTTTCATCTCCTCTTTTAGCAAAAAAAGGAAATATTAGGTAGCTATGCCAATTAAAGAACCTGGCATAAATCATGAAAGACAGCTATATAGTGCTTAATTTAGAATTGTTGCAGCTAAGGATGGTATTATGACACATCAGAAAGGGAAAAGCAACATGTCTAGCACTGAAAACCTATGCCATATACATATGTTAACATGTATGCATGAATGATTTTACTTGTTCCAGGATATTTGCCTACTATGGATGATGGACTTTTAGGGTAAGACAGGACTCCAGTAATTACCTAATACAAACTCCTCATTTTTATATAAGGAAATTGATTCCACAAGAAATAAAATGACATATCCAAAGCCATACAGATCCAAAGTATCAGAAACAGGACTTGAATCATGTCTATTTTTCTTGTCAATACACCAGGATACCCTTCTTACTAATCATTTTTTCCTCCTAATTGTTTTTATTCTAATATTTATTGTTCAGACTATCCAAACTGTCAGCTCATCCATTATTAGTCCTGATTTAGCTTTTGTCCAAAATTGTAACAGCTGAATGACCAATAATGCATTAGGTCATTAGATCAAATCTCTAGTCTAGTTATTAAAATGACCTAAGGGAACAGCCTTCCTATCTCTGATCCAGTTACTTGGTTTGTACTAAACTCCACCCCTAAGAATGATCAAATTATTTGGCCTGCGAGTTATAACTAATATATATTTTAGCAAAATTCTGTCATTGAATGTTGCCCTCAAAATTAAAAAAAAAACCTCATACAATTGTCACAATCTCAACTATAAACTAATATAGGAAACAATGGAAAAATCAATTATAAAATTGTAAATTAAATCTTATACTTCTGCTGACTTGTGTGATAGCTTAGCATTTAAACTAATTTTTTCTAACTTGAACACCTTTACTTAAGTTAATTAATAAACAAATAAAATATTCACAAATATGTATTTTGCAAGTATATTTGAATTTCAGTCTTAAACAAAACTTCTTAATTGGCAGCTATAATAAAAACTTTAGCATCTAACTACAGGAAACAAATGACTATTCTTCCTGATATGTGTGAAGAATACCAGGAATCATAAGTTTATTAATTGTTCTTCCTGCCTTTGGTCTTTAACCCATATTGATCTTTAGCTCATAACATTCATGTTCCAGAAACACACTTTTGAGATATAATAGATCTTTTCAAAAAATATTCAACATAAATTAGACATCTTGAGTCATAGATTAGATTCCAATTTTGAATAAAGGCTAATGCAGTCATTATTCAGTTCCATCAGATTTGACCTGTTCTCATATTGACTACATTATCTTAAATAAAGTTGAAGATGTATACTCCCTGGAAGAACTTTATTGTCAAATTATAGGTTAGAAGCAGTTGTTGCCAAATGCAGTATTCAGAGTGCATTATTTAACTAAAAATGAAGATTCTGGCCAATGATATTGTGAAGAAGGGGATTTTCATATATTGATCTGTAAGTGTGTTTGTGACAGAAATATTGGGCATATCAATGTTTTTAAGAATAAGAAATAACAAATGTTCTATTGATATATTGTATATACAAAGTATATATTAAGGGAAAGGGAAAATACCTAGGTAAGCAGCCATGGAAGGGACTGTGGAGCAAAAGTGGAACAAGATTGTGACATAGATGTTAAACTCAGAATAGGGAAATACCACTGTTACTCTGACTCAAGTATAATTGAAGAATCATATTCTAGGCTCAAAACAGGAACAAAGAACTGTCTCTCTTGAACTCAGTCCTGGGTTCAGAACAGGGTTAAAGAGAGAGATCCAGTTTTTGAACCTGTAAAGCCTTCTTCCATTTCACCAACAGGGGGACAGGAGCTGGCAA
Organism: Petaurus breviceps papuanus; assembly: GCF_028583685.1. Lineage (NCBI taxonomy): Eukaryota > Metazoa > Chordata > Mammalia > Diprotodontia > Petauridae > Petaurus > Petaurus breviceps. Next base: position 2,642,228 of record NW_027187327.1, read on the forward strand.
CTGCCAACTGGCTCTCCACCTAAGGGCATGCCCATATCTGCCTTCTATAAATAAACCAGGGTCTGGCACTCAGAAAACCCTAGAGGGCAGGGACCAGTTCCAGCTTTTGATCAGTATGAAGTCTATTGAAATTTATTAGCTTCTTGACCAAAATATCATGAATAATACTTAAAAAACACAGAATAAAGAACTTAGAGAAAAGAGATAAATGAAAAATCCAAGAGTTTCTGGGTAACTAATAACCAGCTTATTACTTAGACTAGCTTATGAATAATAAATCGATGCCCAGAGGTTCCTCTCTGTAACCAAAGACAAAGACATGAAGAGACTAGAAGCCTTGATGTACTTTTGGAAAGGGGTGCCCCAAGAGGTAAAAATCAACACTGGTGAACCATTAATGAGTGCATAGACATATTAATGAAGTGGTGAGTTAAAAGTCTTTAGCTCCTTCTACTGAGAGTGTGACTTGATCATGAGACTCTGTCACTTCCAGCAATTTGGACAAAGTAATCCATTTCTACCTAGACCACTATTCTTAGTTTTCTACTTCATGAGCTGAGGAAATCTAAACTCCAGTAGAGGGGTACAAGGACATGAGTTTATTGCTTTGGGGCAGAAATTCACCTAGAGTAGATTTTGTTTGTACTTTGAACAAAAATAAGGTCTCCTAGTTGGATAGGATCCTGCCCAAAATTAAGAAGTATGTACCCTGAGGATTAGGTGAATCTCATCTATCAGCTTTTTCTTTCAGAGACTGGCTGTATGACCCACAGTGAATGGTCCCTGAAAGAAAAAAAAAAGCCTGGATCCTAATTAATAAAGGATCGCTATTGTAATGAAAATAATTATTTCTCTCAGAAAATAGAATCAAGATCCCAGGAAAGGTGGTCCAGAACCAATATGGTTCAGGACTAAGCTATAACAGTCTTACCAATAGTATAAAGTCAATGAAGAGATATAAAGTTGGAGGAATGAGTAAACAAAGAAACAAAAAGGATAAAGAGTTATTATCATGTGACAAATGACCTTGGGGTAAAGAAACAAATATCAAAGAAAAAGACAGTATTGTAGATAGGCTAAAAAGGAAAAAAAACACCTTATCTCTATAATAAAATATCAGAAAATTAGAAGTGACCAAAGTTAATGACTCCAAAAATGATTCATGTATATATGTATGTATCTCTATGTGCATATACAGGTATGTGTATATGTTTATACATATGTGTGTATGTCCACATGTATATGTGCATATACATATAGGTATGGGGGGGCAGACTGGAAAAAAAAAAGCTCAAAGAGAAGGAATTTAGTAATGACTGAACTACTTCAAAACAATGAACTTAAATGATGTTCTATGCTTTCTAGGAGACAAGACTGCAGAGTAAGAAGTAAGTTCCTCTTACCCTCTTTTATTTATTTCTGAAAGTCCATAAAATATCATCCCAGGAAAGACTCTGAAACATCTGAGTGAGCAGAAAGATGGAGTTCAGTAGTCTTGTAGCCCAGGAAGCTTGGGGGTTTAATGGGAAAGGCCACTCTTGCTCTGGGGGAAAAGTACAGGATGGGAGGTATCCCAGAAAGCCAGTGACTAGCTTCACCTCAGCAAAGTAGAGAGTGATCCTGAGCCCCAAAGTGGTAGAGCAAGCAAGGACCAACACCAGAACTCTTGAGCACCTCAGAACAGACAGAGAAACCAGTAGGCAGTAACTCAGAAAACCACCACATGTAGCATCATTCTGTAGCAGTCAAATCTCCTGGCACTTCAGCACAATGCCAGGAAGTAAAACTCCAGAAGGCACAACTTCAGGCTGTCAGACATCCTGCAGCAGGTAAACATTGGAGTGCTTTAAAGAAGTCCCCATGAGCAGGCATCCCTCAGGGGCCAGACTCCTCGCCCCCACCCCAAGAGTTCCAGTGTTGCTGACCCCAACTCAGCACCAGGTAAGCTGCCAGACTTCTACAACCTCCAGCTGCCAGTATATGAGGCCTCAGCACAAAAAGCCAATGACCAAGTCCCAGGCTTTACAGCATAAGAAATCTGGGTCAGTATTCCCTATGCTCCAGCAGAAGGGCTCAACTTTAAAGGCCAAGTAAAGAGTAAATGCCATAAACAAAAAGCAGAAATGGTCAATGACCCTAGATTCTTATTATGGGGACAGGGAAGATCAAGGCACAAATTCAGAAGAAGACAACCTTGTCAAAATAATCATGTCCAAAACCTCAAAGTGGAATATGAACTGGTCTCAAATACTAAAAGCCATCTTGGAAGAACTCAAGAAGGATATTAAAAGTCAAATAACAGAGGGAGAAGAAAAGTTGGGAAAAGAAATGAGAGGTAGGCAAGAGCGAATCAATACTTTGGAAAAGGAAGGACAAACATTGACTCTAGAAAACAAGTTCTTAAAAAAAGCAATTGGCAGTGTGGCTAGGTGGCACAGTGAACAGAGCACTGGCCCTACAGTCAGGAGGACCTGAATTCAAATCCGGCTCAGACACTTAACACACACAGGCACACACACACAAAAACTAGCCATATGACCTTGGGCAAGTCACTTAAAGCCAAAAAAATAAAAGGCAAAAAAAATACAATTGGCCAAATGGAAAAATAGTACATTAAAAAAAAAAGAATTCCTTCAGAAATACAATTGGACAAATGGAGAAAAAGAACACTGAAGAAAGAAACTCCTTAAAAGGCAGAATTGATCAAATGGAATAGGAGACACAAAAACTCACTGAAGAGAAGAACATCTTAAAAAGTAAAGGGGCCAAATGGAAAAGGAGGTACAAAATCTAAGAAAATAAAATATTTCATTAAAAATTAGAATTGGGCAAATAGAAGCTAATGACTCTTGCAGAGAAACAGAAATAAAAATTAAAAATAAAATAGACAAAATGATAAAATGCCCCATTGGTAAAACAACTAACCTGGAAAATAGATCCAGGAAAGACAATTTTTAAAATTATTGGGCTACCTGAAAACCATTATAAAAAAGAGCCTAGACAGAGGATGTCCATCTATTGGGGAATAACTGAACAAATCGTTGTATGTGATTATGATGGAATACTAATAGTGACAAGCAGGATGCTCTCAGAAAAATCTGGAAAGACTTGCTTGAACTAATGCGAAGTGAATTGTACTGAATACAAAGTTATAACAATATTGTAAGTTTAGCAACTGTGAATGACTTAGCTATTCTCAGCAATACAATGATCTGAGACAACTCTCAAGGTCTTATATCGAAGAATGTTATCCATCCTCAGAGAAAGAACTGATGGTGTCTGAATATAGATTGAAGCATACTTTAAAACAAACTTTATTTTTCTTGATTCTTTTTGTCTATGTTTTCTTTTTCAACATGTCTACTGTAGATGTGTTTTTCATGACTACTTATATGCAATCTATATTGAATTACTTGTCTTCACATTGGACATGGAGGGTGGGGAGGAAGAGAGGGAAGTTTAAACTCAATGTTTTAAAAATAAATGATAAAAATTGTATTTACATACAACAGGGGGAAATAAAATACTACATAAATAATCAAAAAAGACATAAACAGGGAACCTACAGTTTGTTGAATGAAACTTTCATCAGTTAGTTAATCAATCAATAAGCATTTACTAAGTACATGCTATGGACCATTGAGCTAAGCACTGTGTATACAAGGAAAGGCAAAAGTCAGTGTCTGCTCTTGAGGATCTCCTATGTAATGGTGAAGAAATATGAAAATAGATATCTGAACAACCTACAAACATATACATATATATATATATATATATACATACATATGTTTGTTTGTGTGTGTGTGTGTGTGTGCAGAGAAAGGGAAGAAGAGAGAGAGGAGGGGATATATTTGAGACTATTAATAAAGAGAAGGTACTAACATTAAGGAAAATCAGGAAAGGTTACTCATAGAAAATGAAACTTCAGGTATTTGTGGTGAGACTTGAAAGAACCCAGGAAAGCCAGGAATTAAAGTAGGAGGGAGGAGGGAAAGAAATTCAGGCATGGGGAACATCTCATTAAATACCCATAGGCTAGAGACAGAGCCTCTTGTTTGAGAATCAGCAAGGGAGTCAGTGTCACTTGGTTATAAAGTAAGTATGGGAGGGGAAATGGCACTGGAAAAATAGTAGGCTAATTTGTGAAGGGATTTGAATGATAAACAAAGAATGCTATATTTGATCTACTTTCACCTTGATATTTGGTCCCAGAAATAATAAAGCGTCAATGGAGTTTGTTGAATGGGGAGGGGATAATAGGGACAGATTTACCTTACAAGAAAATAACAGCTAAAGGAAGGATGGATTGGAAAGGCAAGAAACTTGAGAAAAGAAGGAACCAACAAGCAGCAGACTATTGAAGTAGCCTAGGCTTCAGGTAATAAAGGCCTGCATCTGGCTGGTGGTAATTTCAGAGCAGAGAAGAGAGAATAGAGGACTTGGCAACAAATTTCATAGGCAGGGGGCAAAAAAGGAAAGAGTTGAGGATGAGACCTAGGCTTTGAACCTGGCTGAATGGGTGTATGGTAATGTCATCCACAATTATAGAGGTTTTAAGAAGTGGGGTGGGATTTTAGAGAAAAATGATGAGGTTAGATTTGGACATGTTGAGATTGAGTTGTCTATAGAACATCTCATTTCAGATGTATAATAATCAGTTTGAAATATGAGTCTGGAGGTTGAGATGGATTAGGGCTGATCTGAGAATCATCAGCACAAAAATGCTAAATGAAAGTATTGGAACTGATGAGCACACACAATGAAATAGGATAGAACAGGCCTATGCAACCTGCAGCCTGCGTGCTGCTTACAGACACCCCAAAGGATCTTAGGCAGTTGCAAAATATGGAGATTTTTTTATTCTACGGTTTTTGTGGGTAGTTAGGAGGATTATACATAGACAAAGAGTATGGGTGTGAGTTGAATATGATGGGATGATATCTGACAAAAATAAAATGAAGATGTGAGAAAGAGGAATGCAATGAAAGAAGGAGAAAGGGAAATTAGAATGAGGCAAATTATCTCGCCTAAAAGAGACATGAAAGGGCTTTTACAGTAAAGGGAAAGATGTGTAAGGTGAGGAAGGCAGTGCTTAAACCTTACTCTCATCTCAATTGACTCAGAAAGGGAATAACATAGACACTCAGGTGGGTGTAGAAATCTATTTTACCATATAGGAAAAGAGGAGGGGAAGGGGATAAGAAAAGTGTGTGTGTGCATGTAACATCAAGTGCCCTTGCATACCCAGAAAGCTGCTAGCCCAGGATCTTTGATTGGCTTTTCTTTTTTTTTTAATTTTAATTTTTAATTTATTTATTTTTAGTTTTCAACATTCATTTCCACAATATCTTTTTTTTATCAAATGCTTTAACTTCTAGTTTACATAATTCATTTCCGCAAGATTTTGAGTTACAAATTATCTCCCCATTTTTCCCTCTGCGCACCACTCCAAAGTAGCAATCCCACTGGATATTCCTTCTTCCAATCTGCTCTCTCCCATATCTTCTCCCACACCCCCTCTGACTTTCCAGTAGAGCACAGTGGATCTCTATGCCCCAGTGCCTGTATATCTTATTTCCCAGTTACATGTAAAATAATATTAATGATAGTATATAGATAGATAGATAGATAGCTACATACATACATACATACATTTTAAACATTTTATTTTAAAACTTTGAATTCCAGATTCATTCCCTTCCTTCCTTCCTTCCTTGTGACCCACCCTTACTGGGAACATAAGCAATTCTACATAGGTTGTACATGTGTAGCTATGCAAAATCTTTCCATTGTGGATATATTGTAAAAGACTGACTATATTTTCCTCCATCCTATCCCACCTCCCACTGTTCTATTGATTCTGTCCTTTTTCAAAAGTGGGTGCTTCCAACTTCCCTCCATCCCAGTGCACCCTCCTCTCCAACATCCCCCTCTCATCCCTTTCACCCCTACTCTCCTGTAGGGTGAGATAGCCTATTTTGTGCATAAGTCATTCCCTCCCTAGGCCAAATTCAATGAGAATAGATCTTCCCCTCCATTGTAAGCATTTCCCCTTGGCTCTTCTATATGAAATACTTTACACCATTCTGTCTCTCCACATCTCTTCTCATTATATTCTTCTCTCACTTCTTAATTTAACCTTTTAAGTATCATGCCTTCCTATTAAATTGCTCCTGTGCACTCTATGTATACCTGTACACAGATATACACACACTCACATATGTATTCATATGCCCATATAACCTCGTATATAGATATATATGTATGTATATGTCTATATGTATGTGTGTATACATATACATGTGTGTATATATATATATATATATATATATTTCTATTCCCTTCAACTATTCTCATACTGAGAAAAGTTTCATAAGTTACAAATATCAATTTTCCATGTAGGAATGTAAATAGTTCAACTTTGCTAAGTTCCTTATGATTTCTTTTCCCTGTTTACCTTCTCATGCTTCTCTTGCTTCTTGTATCTGAATGTCATATTTTCTATTAAACTCTTTTTTTCATTAAGAATGCTTGAAAGACCTCTATTCCACTGAATAACCATATTTTCCCCTGAAACATGTAACTCATTTTTGCTGGGTAGGTGATTCTTGGTCTTAATTCCCACTTCTTTGACCTCCACAATATCATATTCCAAGCCCTTTGGTCCCTCAGGGTAGAAGTTGCCAGATCCTATGTTATCCTGATTGTGTTTCCTCAATATTCAAATTCTTTCTTCCTGGCTGCTTGTAATATTTTCTCCTTGACCCAGGAGTTCCAGAATGTGGCTATAATATTCCTAGGAATTTTCTTTGGGTATCCTTTTCAGGAAGTGATTTGTAGACTCATTCAACCTCTATTTTACTCACTGGTTCTAAAACATCAGGGCAATTTTCCTTAAGAATTTCTTGAAGGATGATTTCTAGGTTCTTTTTTTGATCATGGCTTTCAGAGAGTCCAATAATTTTTAAATTATCTCTCTTGGATTTATTTTCTAGGTCAGTGGTTTTCCCAATGAGATATTTCACATTGTATTCTATTTTTTCATTTGTTTGAATCTGTTTAATAGTATCTTGATTTCTCATAAAGTCACTTGCTTCCATTTGCTCCAATCTAATTCTGAAGAAATGATTCTTTTCCCTGAGTTTTTGAGATTCTTTTTTCCATCTGGCCAAATCAGCTTTTTAAAGATTCTTCTCATCGTTGCCTTTTTGAGCCTCTTTTACCATTTGAGTTAATCTATTTTTAACATGCTATTTTCTTCAGTCATGTTGTTGTCTCTCATTTCATAATTTTCTTGCATCATTCTCATTTCTCTTCCCAATTTTTCCTGTGCTTCTCTTATTTGGTTTTCAAAATCCTTCTTAAGGTCCTCTATGGCCTGTAACCAGCTCGTATTTTTCTTGGAAGCTTTTGGTGCAGGAGTTCTGACTTTGCTATCTTCCTCCTCTTCCGTGCTTTGATCCTTTTTGTCCCCAAAATAGGAGTCCAGTATTGGATTCCTCCGTTTGCTTTGCTTCCCTCATTTATCATGTTGCCACTCAATTACTTGACTTTTGGGCTTTTTACCACAGTATGACTCTGCTACCAGACAGGGGAGCCTCGTCTCAATTGCTGGGGTCTTCTCAGCTGCTGAAGGTATTAGTTGGGTGCCCTCTCTGAAGCCTCCACCCACTCTGGCAAGCTGGTCGCACACCCCAGTACCTCCACACTAGACCACAATCTATATCCAAGCAGGTTAAACAAGAATGATTATCCCCTCATACTGGTTGTTTGGTCCCCCTACAATCTGCAGGCCAGGAGCAGAAGCTACCACATGGCAGTGGCTGCATGGCCATGGTGCCTCAGTGGCTTCTCCATCCAGGGGATAAAAGCCAAACACACTCCCATACTACCAGATCCCAATGTCCACACTGCACTGACATCTCACTTTATCCTTAGCATCTATGGATTGATAATTCTGGAAACTGCCACAGCTGCTGGTGACCTGAAGTCCCTCCAGCTGGTGGCTGGTCAGGCCACCCTGGGGCTAAGATCTCTGGCTCATGCAAGGGTGGCGTCAGCTCTCAGATCTGGCCCCTTCCTGTTGGCCTGCCGGACTATCCTCAGCAGGAGGTAAGCTTCTATGTGTCATTTTTGTGGGTTCTGTAGCTCCAAAGTTTGTTCAGAGTCACCTTTTACATGAATTAGGGGAGTGAATCCAGAGCCCCACAGAAGTCCTGTTTCTACAGCCCCATCTTGATTCTGCCATTTCCACAATATTTTGAGTTGCAATTTTATCCCCATCTTTCCCCTACCCCTCACCTCAAAATAGCAACCCTACTTAATACCACTTCCCCCAATCTGTTCTCTTTTATATCCTCTCCTATCACCCCCCCCCCCAACTTTCTAATAGGGCAAGAGATTTCTATACCCGAGTGCTTGTATATCTTATTTCCTTGTTGGATTAAAAAAAAAAAACACTAAACATTTGTTTTTAAAACTTTGGGTTCTAGATGTTTTCTTTTCTTTCCTCCTCACCCACCCCCCTAGGAAGATAAGCAATTCAATATAGGTTGTACATGTACAGTTACCCAAATCATTTCCATAGTAGTAATATTATGAAAGATTTACTATATTGCCCTACATCCTATCTCGCCCCCACTTATTCTATTGTCTCCTTTGACTCTATCCTTTTTCAAAAATATTTGCTTCTAGCTAGCTTCTACCCCAATCTACCCTCCCTTCTATTATACCCCCACTTATCCCCTATCCCCCTGTTTTCCTGTAGGGTAAGAGACCCAAATGAGCCTGTAAGTTATTCCCTCCTTAAGCCAAATTCAATGAGAATCAGATTGTCCTATTTCCTTTCAACTTCCTACTCCTCTCCTCCATTGTAACAGTTTAATCTTGCCTCTTTTATATGAGGTAATTTACCTTAATCTCTCCCTTTCTCCTTTTCCCAATAAATTCCTCTCTCACCTCTTAATTTTATTTTTTAGATATCATCCCTTTCTATTCAACTGGCCTTGTGCCCTATGTCTATGTATACATGTACACATATATACACACATATATATTTATACACATATACCCTCCTATATAAATATATATGTATGTATACATGCATATACATACAAATTCCCATTAACTATCCTCATACTAAGAAAAGTCTCATGAGTTACAATTATCATTTTACTATGTAGGAATGTAAATAGTTCAATTTTAATAAGTTCCTTATGATTTCTTTTCCCTGTTTATCTTCTCATGCTTCTATTGCTTCTTTTATTTGAAAGTCAAATTTTCTATTCCACTTTGTTTTTTTTTTCATCAAGAATGCTTGAAAGTCCTCTATTTCATTGAATGACTATATTTTCCCCTGAAACATTATATTTAGTTATGCTGGGTAGGTGATTCTTTGTTTTAATCCTAGCTCCCTTGACCACTGGAATATCATATTCTAAGCCCTTCAATCCCTTAATGTAGAAGCTGCCAGATCTTGTGTTATCTTGATTGTGTTTCCACAATATTCAAATTGTTTCTTCCCGGCTGCTTATAATATTTTCTTCTTGACCTGGGAACTCTGCAATTTGGCTATAATATTCCTAGGAGTTTTCTTTTTGGGATCTTTTTCAAGAGGTAATCAATGAATTCTTTCAATTTCTATTTTGCCCTCTGGTTCTACAATATCAAGGCATTTTTGCTTGATAATTTCTTGAAAGATGGTATCTAGGCTCTTTTTTTGATCAAGGCTTTCAAGTAGTCCAATAATTTTTAGATTGTCTCTCCTGGATCTATTTTCAAGGTCAGTGGTTTTTCCAGTGAGATATTTCACATTGCCTCCTATTTTTTCATTTGTTTGGATCTGCTTTATAGTGTATTGATTTCTCATAAAGTCATTAGCTTCCAATTGCTTCAATCTAATTTTGGAGTTATTCTCTTCATTGCATTTTTGAAATTCCCTTTCCATCTGGCAACTTTGGCTTTTTAAGGCATTTTTCTCCTCACTGGCTTTTTGGGCCTCTTTTACCACTTGAGATAGTCTATTTTTTAAGGTGTTATTTTATTCAGTGCTTTTTGGGTCTCCTTTAGCAGGCTGTTGACTGACTTTTCCTGATTTTTTTGCATCATTCTCATTTCTCTTCCCAATTTTTACTCCACTTCTCTTACTTGATTTTCAAAATCCTTCTTTAGCTCCTCCATGGCCTGTAACCAATTCATATTTTTCTTGGGGACTTTTGATGCAGGAATTCTGACTTCGATGTCTTCCTCCCACTCCATGCCTTGATCCTTTTTGTCCCCCAAAAAAGGTTTCTATGGTTTGTTTGTGCTTCCTCTCCTTGCTCATATTGCTAGCCAATTACTTGAATTTTGAATTCTTCTACATGGTAGAACTCTGATTCCAGAATGGAGAGAGCATTGTCCCAAATAGCCAGGGTTTTCACAGCTGCCAGAGCTATTAGGAGGCACCCTCTCTACAGCTCCCAGAAGCTCTGGATCACTGGCCACACACCCAAGGACCACCACTCAACACTGTCATCCATATCCAAGCAGATTAAAGCAAGAATGATTGCTCTGTGAATGGTTGCTTGGTCCCCCTCCTATGTGCAGACCAGGAGTTTCTGAGGCAGACACATAAAGGCTGCATAGCTGGCATGCCTCCATGCTTCTCACCACAGGGGCATGGGCCCAATCAAGCTCTTCCAGACCTCCCCTTTCCAACAGAATGCCACACTGACCTTTTACTTTGTCTTTGGTGTTTATGGGTTGAGAAGTCTGGAAACTGCCACAGCTGCTGGTGTTTCAGCCTCCTGAATTCTACTCTGGCAGCAGCTGGTCAGGGCCACCCTGGGGCTGGAACTATGGCTCATGTAGGACCGAGCTTGACTCCCAGTTCAGTGTGATAGACCCTTCCTTTCAGTCTGCCAGTCTGCCTTCAGTGGGAGATTTGTTTCTCTCTGTCTCTTTGTGGGTTCTGTAGCTCTAAAGTTTGTTTAAATTTATTTTTTAAACATGTTTTGGAAGTGATTGGAGCAGGAGATCATGCCATGTTTGTACTTCTACTCTGCCATCTTGGCTCTGCTCCCCCTCCCCCGATCTGCTTTTCTGAAGCAAAGCAACTTTAAAGGCATCAACAATCTTACTTTTATTATACAATTGTGTGTGTATGTGTGTGTGTGTGTTATTCACTTAGTTCAGGGGGAAATGCAGCACCCTGAACTTCAGAGAAAAAACTAACATAAATTACAATCAGAAAAATAAAGATGGAGAAAATAACACAAATCAACAGACAGGGCTTCTAGCTATCTGAACAAAGCTATACATGCATAGTTACCAGAGAGAGAAATACCAACAGCTGCACTTTCAAAGCAAGAGGACTCCTTAACAGCTACCCAGAGTCTCATTTGGCCTAATCACAGAAACACTCTTCCAATGAGTGAGCCCCAGAGCAAAACCTCACCTCAGAGTATATATACCCTCCTTCAGAGCCAGAGGGTATCACAACCCATGTTACCCACTACCTAATTACAAAGTAATAAAAGGTGTGGGCCTCCCTGAAAAACAAGCCTCTCTTAATCAAGCTTCTCTTGTTGTGCTTTATGTGAGGTCTATTAATGGGTGGGGAAGATCCTCAACTCCCATTACCATTACAGTGTGGGGGGGTGGGGGTAGGTGCTGATAGAAGGGAAGTTACTAATTCAGGGAAGCAATGAATAGAAGCAAACCTTTTGGAGGGGGGGTTATGCTTTTGGCAATATTGAACAGTGATAATTGTGTGATACAAAGAAATAAGAAGGAAAAAGTAGAGAAGGTAGAGAATTTCTCAGAGAACTATATCCTCTTCAGCAGCAATCAACAATGAAAACATCTGACTCCTAAACATTCTTCAGTTATTGTTATTGATTAATTCATGAGCCAAAAGGAAAAGACCAACTTCATGGGCCACCAATGTTTATGAAAGTCAAGCTTTTGTGCAAGGAAGCAAAGAAATTTAGAAGCAATGAAGAATGGTGAACAAAAATGTAGAAAAAAAAGACATGGAACCAAACAGTAGTACCTATGGTCTCTCTCTTAGCCCTCACTCACTCAAACATATACGCTGACCCTAGAAGCTATTCTGTTTTTGAGGAAACTCTTGGGACAGTATTCATTCAAAAACACAACTTACAAGGTTCAGTCATATGTTTATCTTCTTACTAGAATAAATAAAGGACATAACAGTTCAAAGAAAAAAAAATAGAAAAATAAGTTGCAAGAGGCATAGTTGTACACTCTCCCATAGGTACACAATAAACTTATTTTTTCCTTTGTCTCAATGATTTGAGTACTGTTGTATCTCCACTACCTATGGCCCTCCACATCTAGAAGATTAAGGAGAAAAGGGATGTCCCCTGAATTCAGCTCCCACACCAGTTTGATCTAAAGACAGGTCCCCTTAGGACTGGGACTGTCCATCCAACTGGATACTAATATGTTGCTTTCTCTTTAGCAAATCACTCATCTTCTACATAAGAAATATCATCTGGCTTAAATAGTTCATCTGAGCTAATAGGTGGATCCTTCTTGAAGCCTGCCCAAGATGATTTTCCTTTATCCCTGTCCTTCTGATCATGTAGTCTGATGCTGCTTCCAGGGAAGCAATAATTGCAGATTTCATAACTAATTCTGGATAATTGAATCAAACACAATGACAACAAAGACAAATCTGTGGGTACTGAATTGTTTTGGTTTATTGTCTTGTTAGGCTCTGACTATTCTCTAAATTAGTTTTTAGACACATGGATTACCCAGTTTACCAAAATACGGCATATGGATTTTCTTGAACACCAAGCTTTCTTTAACAAGATCTATACCCTGACTGACTTTTTTGTTTTTTTTATTTCTTTTATTTTTTTTTTTATTTTTGGAGGGCAATTGGGGTTAAGTGACTTGCCAAAGGTCACACGGCTATTTTTTGTGTTAAGCGTCTGAGGCCAGATCAGAACCCAGGTCCTCCTGACTGCAGGGCCAGTGCTCTATACACCGCGCCACCTAGCTGCCCTTGACTGACTTTTTTTTAATGACAAAATTTAGTTGCATCACTTTGTTTCTTTGTGCTTGAGCCATCCTGGTCTAATTTCTTTTCAGCTACTTTCATCTGAGAACAATAGAGATTGTGAGTCGTCTCTACATCTCCTTCATCTTCTGAATTGCCAAAAAGAACAATAGGGAAATGCCTCTTGCCTGAACATAAGCAGGTATGGATTAAAGTCTTAGTATCATTCTTGGTAGATTGATATTTATATACTATAGATGCTAAATTCTTCATCCACTATGTTTATTATGAATGCATAAGTACAGCCTATATCAAAATGTATGCCATCTTGGGGAGGAGGGAGGAAAGGGAGACAGGGAAAATTTAAAACTCAAAATCTTATGGAAGTGAATGTTGAAAACTAAAAATAAATTAATTATTTTTTTAAAAATGTCAAGGTTCCCCACTGCATCTAAGGCCATCTCTAGTTGTCCTGGCATTTATCTTGTCACTGGACTCTCATGACTCTGCAAGAGAGAATGAGGCTGATCACTTTACATAGCTCTACTTCATTTAAAATCAATTCACTTGCAAGTGCAGATATCAGTCCCCTGGTGGTTTTGGTCCTCTCTGAGAACAAGAAACAAACAACAATTTTTGGTGATCTTTGAGGTGAATGGCAATTGCTTAATGGGTCAAATTTCCATTTAATAAAAAAGAATAGAACCACACACATTGGTCCATTGAAACTACCCATGCCTCAGGCACCAGGCACTGTAGCATGTTCAATGGTGTGTGGTTAAACTAAAGAGACTCTGTCTCCTTGAGGGTGGTAAAGTGGAATTCTAGACAGTGTGAATTCTACTGAAGTCAGTAGCTCTTTGACTACTTCCTCTGAAACTAGTTAGACAAAACAGTGCTGGGTAGAGAAATATTTCTCCCACAACACAGAAGCAACTGTAGACATTGTTTTTTTTAAGCTCCTGGTTAGTTAACTTTGCTGAAACATGTGAAGGGAAACCATTCTCCTTCCACAGATTAAGGTTCTGATACACAAGTTCCAAAAGTTTGCTAGTGTTTAGGCTCTTGAGATAAGCAATAGCAGTCATTAGCACTTATTTCAAACATGCCAAGGAGAAGTTTCAGAATTCTCACAGACATCTACCACCATCTTTGGTCAGTAAAATGTCTGTTTTTTTTTTCTTTTTTGTTGTTGTTTTGTTTTGTCAGATCAAGAATACTGGAGCATCAAGAGGAAGGCTATGAGAACTCTTAAATGCCTTAAAGATTAGACAAAGTACTTATCAGTGAAATAACTGGGAATTTTAGTTAGGAGAAGAAGAAATTATTTAGGGAGTACATGAGAACCTTGTCTTCAAGAATTTGAAGGACTGTATTGTGAAAGAAAGCATTATATTTATTCTCTTTGACCCCAGATGGAAGAACATTAGGTAAAAGCTGCAGAGAAGCATATTTCATATAGATATAAGAAAAAACCTTTTCAGAAATAGAGCTAAAAAGAAATAGAATTGAGCTATCTAAGGATTCGATTTGTTCTACTTCAACAGTGTTTTACATACCAATGTTGGATGGAGATTTGTAGATGATAGAATACAGGCAGCTATTGGTCAGATACTGGGTGCATGAGATGGTTTCTGTCTAAATCAAGGCTGCTGTGATTTTGTGAGAATGATAAGAAAAAAGATAACCATGAAGAAAAAATGCTTTTTTATCAATATTTATTGAGATGATGAAGAAATATATCTATTCTATTAAAAATCAGCATGATTATTCAAACCAAGTGAATATATTCCTTGCTATTTAATGTGATGTGAAAGATAAAAATATGGCTTATAACAGAGATTAAAATATGTAAAACTTTGTAAATTACTTTGTAAATTAGAAGTCCATAAATATGTTACATATTTTCTACACAAGGAGAATTACTCACAAGACATGACAAGTATCAATAAAATCAAATTGACTTAATAGAGAAGAAAGATGTTGGTATTAAAAAGGAAGATACTTAAGAATCAGTTATTTATGTGTAGTTAGATTACAAACTTACTATAACAACATTCTAAATCAACACCAAATTAGAAGTATTAAAAATCAAAAAATGTTGTGTGCAATTTTAAAGCTGTCTAAATGACCTAATTTTAAAAGGCTATTCTTATAAAAAATGGGAAACTAATTGAAATATTTTTGGATCCCCATTGTCACAATTATTACAGATGTTTTAAAGAATATAATGAAATTTACACCACAAAAAGAAAGGTGAAGAGTCAGAAACCTTCCTCAGCCACAAACTTTCTTTTTTTTTTTAAACAATTGGGGTTAAGTAACTTGCTCAAGTTTACATGGCCAGTTATTTCTGGGTGTGGTGCTAAGTATCAGAGACCGGATTCAATCCCAGGTCATCCCAACTCTGGGGCCGGTGCTCTAACTCACTGTGCCACCTGGCCACCCCTAAGCAATTGGGGTTAAGCAACTTGCTCAAGGTTACACAACCAGGTGTTTCTAGGTGGGTGCTAAGAGTCTGAGCTTGGATTTGATCCCAGGTCATCCCGACTCTTGGGCTGGTGCTCTTACTTGCTGTGCTACCTGGCTGCTCCAGCCATAAACTTTCAATCTCAGAATTCAGAACTCAGTGTGAGACATTGGAATTGGCACTTGAAAAAAAATAAAATTAAGACAAATAGCAAACTCTGAACAAATATTTGGAAAGACAATAGTATTGTGGGCATCACAAGTATTAAATGCCTCTGGTGATAGATTTTCAAAATAATTCAAAAAGTAAAACTTCAAAATATTTTTCTTCCTTTTTCCCCTTCCCTCCCAAAAAAGGTAACCAGGACTTCATCAGAAACTAGAAAAATGGTTTTTCCATCTATAAAACCTTTATGGCATGTTCCACTTTTGTGATATCTAATTAAAACACTTAAAAGCAGAAATTGATTTCTGCAAATATTTTTTTCTATAAGATAATCTTTTCTGTCACAGAAATGATTGGAAGATGTATAGAATTCAATATCCTACTATATTATTGTTTCAAATATGTAAGAATAAGCATTTTAATTTAGAGAAAGAAAATGAATATAAGCTTTTCTTCTGTGCAGTATATTTCACATGTTAGAATTGTGCAGGGTTCCTTAATAACAAAAACCATAAGTATAAATGTATTTAAATATTTTATAATTAAGTAAAACAAGGATTTGTATACCCTCAAACACCAGTGTCATGGAAGACAAATTGTGCAGGGTCAAAATTAAAATAAAAGATACCATATGGATGGTGAGATTCCCCAAATGTTCCTGTTAGTACGTGACATTGTACTCACTATATTGAGACTTTAATCACTTTAACAACACAAATAAAAATGTATATTGCCCAGATTATGATGGGCAGTTGGTTGGGCAGTTCATTGATTTCATTACTGTGCATAATTTGTAAAGAGACTTTAATTATACTGGGAATTACATCCAAAATTAAATGTAAATATCAGATAAAATTAAAATTTATCTATTACTTTTTGAAAACCTTAAACTTCCATCCTGGAAGCCAAGTCCTACTTTAACAAAGACTTAAAAGTCAAGAAATTAGCAGGAAAAATAAGCAAACAACAACAAAATTCTAATCATAGAAAGTTACTATGGTGACAGGGAAGATCAAAACACATACTCAGAAGAAGAAAACAAAGTAGGGGTGGCCAGGTGGCTCAGTGAGTAAGAGTACCAGCTCCAGCATCGGGATGACCTGGGGATCAAATTTGGGCTCAGATACTTAGCACCACACCCAGAAATAACTGGCTGTGTAACCTTGAGCAAGTTACTTAACCCCGATTGCTTTAAAAAAAAAAAAAGATATGAATTCAGATCCTTAGGGGTGGCCACACGTGGCTCAGCGAGTAAGAGCACCAGCCCCAGTGTCGGGATGACCTGGGGATCGAATCCGGGCTCAGATACTTAGCACCACACCCAGAAATGACTGGCCGTGTAACCTTGAGCAAGTTACTTAACCCCAATTGCTTAAAAAAAAAATATGATCATCCATAACCCCCAGCTATGAAATATTTACCAGGTTTGACAGTGCATCCTTCAAGGGCCTACCTGAAACAAGGTCACTTGGCCCTAAAAAAAAAAAAATTTATTTATTTATATATATATATATATATATATATAGGGGCGGCTAGGTGGCACAGTGAGTAAAGTGCTGGTCCTGGAGTCAGGAGGACCTGAGTTCGGTTCCAGCCTGAGACACTGAACACCCACACAAAAATACTAGCCGTGTAACCTTGGGCAAGTTACTTAACCCCAAATTGCCCTCCAAAAGGCAAAAAAAAAAAAAACACAAAGTAAAAGTTCCTACATCCAAAGACTCCAAGAAAAATATTGAATTGGAGGTTGAGGAAAAATTGGTAAAAGAAATGAGACTGAGGCAAGAAAATCATTTAAAAAAGTCAACAATTTGTTAAGGGAGACACACAAAAAAGGGAGTAAAATAACACCTTAAAAAAAACTGACTAGGCCAAATAGTAAAAGAGACACAAAAAGCTAACAAGGAGAATGCTTTAAAATGTAGAATTGGCCAAAAGGAAAAAGAGGCACAAAAATTCCCCCAAAGAAAAAACTACTAAAAAAGTTGAATTGGCCACATGAAAGAGGAGGTCCAAAAGTTCACTGAAATAAAGTGATTTCTTAAAAAAAAAATAGAATTGAGTAAATGGAAACTTATGATTTAATGAGAAATCAAGAAACAAAAGAATAAAACCAGAGGAAAAAACAAACAAACAATGTTAAATATCTCATTGGAAAAATACAACTGACCTAGAAAATAGATCCAGGAAAGATAATTTTAAAATTATTGGACTGGGGGTAGCTAGCTGCTTCAGTGAATAGAACACTGGCCCTGGAATCAGGAGGACCTCAGTTCAAATCCAGTCTCAGATACTTAACACAAAACTAACCGTGTGACATTGGACAAGTCACTTAACCCCAATTGCCCTACCTTCTCCCCCTAAAAAAAAGCAAAGAAAAAAAAATATTATTGGACTGCTTGAAAGCCACGATTTAAAAAAAGAGCCTAGATATCATTTTTCAAGAGATTTTCAAGGACAATTACCCTTATACTCTAGAATAAGAGGGCAAAATATAAAAGGAAAGAATCCACCATTTGCCTCCTGAAAGATATGCCAAAATGAAAACTCCCAGGGATACTATAGCGAAATTTCAGAGCTCCTAGGTCAAAGAGAAAATATTGTAAGCAGCCAGAAAGAGGCAATTCAAGCATCCTGGAGCAACAGCCAGGAGAAAACAGATTTAGCAGCTTCTATATTAAAAGGATTAGAGGACTTGGAATATGATATTCCTGAGGGTAAAGGAACTAAGATTAATACCAAGAATCATCTACCCGTCAAAACTGAGCATAATCCTTCAGGGAAAACATGCACATTCAGTGAAATAGAGGACTTTCAAGCACTCTTGATGAAAAGACCAGAGTTGAATTTTTTAAAAAATGACTTTCAAATACAAGACTGAAGAGAGGTATAAAAAGGTGAACAAGAAAGGGACATCACAAGGCACTTAATAAGGTTAAACACTTTACATTCCTAAACAAGAAAATTATAATTGTAACTCATAACTTTCTAATTATTAGAGCAAATAGAAAGATCATATATAGACAGAGGGCACAGATGTGTGTTGAATATGAAGAGATGATATCTAAAAAAACACAAAAATAAAGGATGAGACAGGAATGTACCGAAAGAAAGGGAAAGGGAAAGGCAGAATGGGTTAAATTATATCACATAAAAGAGGCGAGAAAAAGCTTTTACAGTAGAGGGGAACAGGGGGGAGGGAAAGGAGAATAAGTAAACCTTACTCTCATCATAATTGGCTTGGGGAGGGAATGAAATACATACACTCAATTGGATATGGACATCAATCTTTCCCTACAGGGAAGTAGGAAGGGAAGGTTATAAGAGAAGGAGGTTGTGTGTGATAGAAGGGAGGGCAGATTAAGGGAGGGTATACTTTTGATGAGGGAAAGGGTGAAGGAAGAGGGATAATAGAACAGGGGGAGAGAATTTGGAACTTAAAAATTTAAAAATAAATGTTAAAATTTGTTTTTACATATAACTGGGGAAAACAAATTACTATTTTTAAAAAAGAATATTGAGTCCCTATCACTATTATATTCTTCCTCTGTACTCATTTAGTAAATATATCTGAAGTACACACTATCATGTGGAAGAGGTGGAAGACATACTTGATTTCACTCTAGTAGAAAGAATTAGAACCAATGAGTAGATGATATAAGAAGATTTTATCTCAATAAAACCAATTTAACAATAAGCTCTATCCATAACTGGAACAGGCTACCATTGAATATCTCATTAAATCTATTCAAGAACAGATTGGATGATCACATGTTTGGGTTGTTCCAAAAGGGATTTCTACATCTGTTAAGGGTTGGACATGATAACCACTAAAGGCTTTTCCAAGTGTGACACTAAAACCATGCTGTCCATGGAGTCTCTTGGCAAAAGTATTAGAATGGTTTGCTATTTCATTCTCCAGTTAAACAAGGTAAACAGATGTTAACTGACTTGCTCAGGGTCACAAAGCTTATAAATATCTGAGGTTACATTTGAACTCAGGTATTCTTGACCCTAGAGCCAGGGCACTATTCACTGAGCCATCTAGCTGTCCCTTAATCACTGGGGATAGAAAGTAAAAAATGGAACTAGTCATACCTTCAAGAAGCGTGTGTTTTTGAGGTGATAGAGGATGTTCACAGAAAAATAAAGATTAGTATTTTCAGAAGGGGAATTTTTCTAGGGAAGAAGCACATGACCTAAATCTTGAAGAAAGCTATTTTCAGAGATGAAAATGAAGAAGTGTATCCCAAACAAGGTGTCCAGTCTGTGCAAAGTCACAAAGCTGAAATGTTGAGTTTGGGGAACAGATAACGAGGCAGTTTGATTGAATGGACAAAGAGAATATTATGAAATAAATCTAAAAGTAGTTGGGGGCCATTTTTTTAGTCTTACATGTCACACTGAAATGTTAAAATTTTATCTTAGGGGTGATATGGAGCCTGTGAAGATTTTTGAGCAGGAAGGTATCTTGAATGGACCTGTATGTTAGGAAGAGAATTTGAGCAACTGTATAGAATGATGGATAGACTAGCGGGAAGACCTGAAACAAAAACCCAGGAAAGAGATGATTAAGACTTGAATGGGGAGGTTGAGTATAAAAATAGAGAGAAGAGAAAGTAAGAGATTTTATAGAATTAGAATCCAAAGTAGAAAGTACAAGTAGAATAAAAAAAATATATATCTTAAAAATTTGGGCTTAAAGCCATTTAGGCATCTGCTCTTTTGGACTCTAGCCTGATACATTATGCTTGCCTATTTTTTCCTTGGATCTGCATTATCAACCTGTTCTTCCAGATTTTTGATCCACCTTCTGCCTTTGGCCCTTCCCTGCTTGTTCTCTTGTGAATAATTGCTCCTGTTGCCTTGAATGAACCACCACTTGTTTCTGACCCTAAATTGCTAGAAACATTACTACCACAAAGTGAGTCACCAAGAACAGTCTGTCCTATTGGCATCATATCACAGTCCATGGAAGACTTTTGGCTGCAATGTCTGGCCTACTTATTGGGTCAGTGGAAACAGTGCTGAAGACTTCCATAGATGGTAGAGACAGGAGTAACCTCTGATTCACTCTCACAGACTAGGAACTAGTTAGTTGGTCCTGTCTCAGCAACCATTGTCCCTAGCAACCTGACCAGGCTTAGTCAATTCCACAAATCCTACTCCTACCCATATATGGATGCTGATTAGAAACCACTTACCAACTTCTGTCACAAAGATTTTCTCACTCTCTCAAATGTACAAGAAAAAACTTTGCATATTGGACAGAACACAGAATTTGGAATCAGAGGCCATGTGATTGAAACCATGCTCTGTTATCACTAGCTAGCTCAGTGGTACAATGGATAGAGTGTTGTGTCTGGAGTCAAAACGATGAGTTCAAATCTGACCCCAGACACCAATTAGCTGTGTGACCCCTATTTCTTAAACTTTAAAATAGGGATAATAATGATATCTACATCAAAGGGTTTTCATGAGAATCAGATGAGGTATTTCTATAACACTGAGAACAATATCTGGCACATAGCACATGTGGTAATACTTTAATGATGATGATGCAACATTAGAAAAGCATTTACAGTTTCTGGGCTGCAGTTTCCTCATTTGTAAAGCAAAGGAGAATAACCACAGTCTCTTATAGCTCCAAATTGTCTAAATTCCATGAAATATTATGGCCTATATCTCCACATTGATACACAAATTACAGTGATAAAGTGAAGTTGAAATTATGATACATAGATATAAATACAACCTAATGTTCATGTTACAGTGACTAAATAATGACTCAAATGGGTTGTATATGACTTGAGTGAAATATGGCAGTGGAACCATTAATTTAACAGAAAATATATTTAACATGAGATGTGAAAGAACTGTATTTTATGTCAACGATCTATCAACCTGTGCAGAAATCAATAATCCAGAGAGGGAAACACAACTGACAGCATAGCATAGTAGAAGAGAGAAGGAAGGAGAAGAGAGAAGAGAGACAAAGAGACAAATACAGGGGATACAGGTAAACAATATTCATTTTTTTCACATTGTCTGCTCATTCTAGAATGATACCCAACCTAACTTTCTCAGATTCAAACTGCTTAATCTTCTGATCTGATAGATGCTTTATGTTAACTCTAATTTTCTGAGACCAAAGTCCTTTTTTTTTTTTGCATGCACAACATCCTATTCTCAGATTGAAATGATATTAAAACAAGTACCTGAATTCTGAACAAGCATTTCCCTTCTCTTAACTCTATGAAGTTCTATAACTTGTTTCAGTTCTCAGACCTCCCAGCTTGAGTTAATTTCAACAAGATTTTCTCAGTATCTATATTGGATTCTCCAGCTGTTTTGTCTCCATAAAATAAATGCCTTGCTCTTGACTTCTCATTATATCTTTTACTCATATGGAGATATAGGTATGCATGTGTATATTTGTAAATGTACATATATACCCTTGTATGTATATGTGTATGTGAACAGATATATGTATATGCACATATATAAGTTTATATGCATATATTTCACTATATTATTAATATATGGATATATGCATGAATGTAAATATATATTCGTGCAATTTGCATGTGTATAAACCATGCATATGTAAATATACTTTTATATTCATACACACATATAGCTATATTACACCAAACGTCTTCCCATGTAATTTTGTTTGAACTTCATATGGCTGACAGCATGCAATATACTAATTTCCCATTGTGGAGGATGGAAACATCAGAGATCAACTAGTATCTTACTTCTCATACTGCAGCCCAACGTTTCTTTAGACTACTAGGTAAGAATCAGTTCTCAGTGAAAAGAATCTCAGAGAAGCATCAGAAACATAGATAGATCATTTGTGAGAAAACCTCTAACAACCTCAAAATCCATTTGTTGTTTTTCTAAGGCAGTAACTAATGATGGTGCTCTCTAACCTCAATCATGTGCGCAGACAAGTGGAACCTCATAAAGAATTGCATTTTCCAGGACATGCAGAAAATGTAGTATCTTGTATCTGAGCCTGAATGTCCTTGCTTTGTTTTGTTGGTTTTTGGGGGGAAAACACACACACACATATATTTGTATATATGCATATGCACATACATACATACATACAAGCATACATACATAAACATACTGGGATATTTGCGGAGCATGAATGAACTGTCTTCCAGCTATACCTATTTGTTGCTGTTGTTTGTCCTTCATTCTCGAAGAGGACAATGACATCAGGGAGGTGATGCCATAACATGTTAAGTGAAATGGATTTGAATAAGGGAGGGCTATACAAAGTCACCAGCCCCACTTTTACCTCCAGAGCCATCTGGGTACTGTGGCCAAACATCGTGTAAGTGCTTTAGAAATATTTTCTTATTTGAACCTCATGAAAACCTTTTGATGTAAATATTGTTATTATGCTTATTTTAAAGTTTGAGAAATAGGGGTAAGCAAAGGTTAGGTTACTTACCCAGGGTCACACAGCTAATGTGTTCTGAGGTCATATTTGAACTCATCTTTTTGACTCCAGATATCACAATCTATACACTGTACAACTGAGTTGGTAGTAGCAAATCCTAGTTTCAATCTCATGTCCTCTGACTCCAAATTCGGTGTTCTTTCCAATATGCAAAATTTTCTCTTATATTTCCTATTTTTGTATACCCAAGAGAATAGGAAGATCTTTGTGAAAGAAATTGGCAAATGGTTTCTCATCAGCGTCTATCTCTGGGTAGATTTTTTTTAAAGAGGCCATTCTTTACTTAATTGTAGCATTGCTTATGTAACTTTATCAGCACTGTGATCAACACACAATTTAGTGTTTTCCACAAAGTCATTTGAATGGTAGCTATGGATTTATTACATATCAGCCTATCAGATAGGGCCCCATGATCAAAAAAGCTAATTAAGCCTACCCCATGTAGCAAAGGATACACCTGAGAACCAAATAATTAGTTAGTATTAACTTAAATAGCAGTTAATATAAAAAATAGAAAACTTAGTTAACAGAAGCAATGGTACTGAAAAGGTCAGAGGTAAGCTGTGTGGCAACAATCTGTACAAGGCTGTTCTACTGGGACAGTTATGACAAGGAAGACTAAGTAAAAGATAAGAGTTAAAACCAGTAAGTGGGTCAAAATTGAAGACACCTAAACAGATAAATGGAGACAAAGAGAAAAAGCTGGAATCTGGCATAAGCACAGATTAAACAAGAAATACATTTTTGGACATTGCTAATATAAATATTTATTTATTTAGGGGTTATGCTTGTTCATTACAAGAATTTCTTTTCCTTTTCAATTGAGTAGGATAATGGAGTAAAGAGAAAATATTTTTTTTTAAAACAATTGGGGTTAAGTAAGTTGCTCAAGTTTACACGGCCGGTTATTTCTGGGTGTGGTGCTAAGTATCTGAGCCCGGATTCGATCCCCAGGTCATCCCGACACTGGGGCCAGTGCTCTTACTCACTGAGCCACCTGGCCGCCCCCAGAAAATATTTTAAATAAAAAATAAATTTAATTCAAATTAAATTAAAAAGTAAGTGCAGAGGAAAAAGGGCTGCCTTTGCATTATGAGTGAAGAGTGGAGGTCACGCCCTTCCTTTACTACCTCATGATGCTCAGCAGGTGCTGTCAACTACTTTAATAGAAAATTACCTGAACTAATATCAGGAGTCTTATGTCTGAGGAGATCATGAGTAGCTTTGTCACACTTTACAACTAGTGATTCAATAAATATTTTTGTACAGTTAAATCTCTGGTTTTTCAATACTATTTAACATTTTCTTTAGTAACACACATAGCTTCTCTTTTATAGGTGTGGACACAGTCCCATAGGGGTATTTACCAGGGTCACATTCACCAAGATACAAAAAAAGAAGAAAAACAAGGCTTTTGCTTTGTTCACTGTCAAACTTTCTTTGCCAAATGCAAACTAAATATTAAAAATTTTGATTCTGAATAGTGTTTTTTTGCCTACCCTGCATAAAATTTAGAGTTTGTGAAAGAACATAGTAGTAATTATATAAAAAAAAATCATTTTCTCATTGTATCACAAGAGAGAACAGGACAGTGAACTTCAGGTTCAAAAAGTTACTTTTTTTGGACCAGATGTGCTATTTAATTGAAGTATGGAACTCCTAATATGGAAACTGCTATAAATTCAGATGAGTAAGTGGTATACAACTTAAAACTTGAATTATAGAGGCCCTGGGACTTCAATAGCCTAAAGGACTTCCCCAGGGTCATACATTTGTCAGAAGCACATCTTTCTGACTTTGAGGTCAATTTTTATCTACCTATGTGCACTCAATTGTAACATAAAGGTAAATAATAAAACAAAGGGAAGTTTACCATTGAGTGAATCTCAGGCCAAGGAAAGGCAAGGTGAGTCGGGCTGCAGTCTGAGTATATTTTGGAATAGACTCAGGAGTCTGTGAAAGAGCTTTCTTATCTCATCCATCTTATCTTGCCCCAAACTTGGACATTCTTGGAGACTCACTTAATGGCTGCAAGGAAAAGACAAGAGACTGAATTAAATCATTAGGATAGGTTGAAATCCAATGCTCTTTCAGGGTGCTCAGATTTTAGAGGAGAGAAGGGCAGCACAACCTGCATTTAATATAATGAACTTGTAGGAAGAGAATGTGAACATATCAAAAGAGGACAGTTCTTCCTCACAAAATGAAGAATATCTAATTAGGTATTGGAAGGATGGCTAAGGGGGAGCATTTTGATTGAGAATATGAAAGAAAACAGTAAAACCAAAGTGATTGTGAAATGCTGATGAGATTTTTTTTTTAAAAAGTCAGTTTTAAAAAAAGCTTATAATGGAAGTGGGCATACTTTGACTACTTACATTTTAATTACTAATGGATGTCCTGGTCTTACATAGCACAACTATACATTATCCTAATTTGAAAATAAATTTGCCTTTAATATACTCCCAATCAGATGCTAAACAGTGGGAAATTGAGGCTTTATGTGATCATAAGTACTGAATTAACTAAAAGAATGCAGCCTGCTAGGAATCAGGAATCACTAACAACTTAAATGGAAGAAACGATCCATTAGCATTTTGACAAGGAGAAAATGACTTTGGGAAGCCTCACTGCTACCCACACTTTAAATACTGTCCCTTTAGAAAACTAAGGGGTGTTCTCTTCCAAGGCTGGCTCAGCTGGCATGCCAATGACTAACACTGGAAAGTCACCAGGTTGCCAGTCAGTACCTATGGCCATTCCCAGGACAATCATGACAGTGCCACCTTGTTTGGCCAACACAACATGAAGGAAGACACCACCAATGAAATAATACTTTTGTTTCTATTGCTCACTTACTGGGTATTTCACAACTCATTAGTTCTCCCAGGGAATGATAAATCAGAGCAGAAAAAAAGTGAATGATTTAAATGTCTAATGAAAGAGAAAGCTGGAGAAACGGTTCTTTTTAGGGAAGGAAAAAAAAATAAAGAAGGAATAACATCATTTTTAGAATGTATGCACTTCTTCCCCATATTTAAACATCCCACATTAGCATAAACTGGGTAAATATTTGGTCATTAAAAAAAATATCTGAGTATGACATTTGATCTCTGTAAAATGAATATAACATGCTGCTTAGCTTACAGCATGTTACATTCATTTTACAGAAGATGAAACTGACTCATATTAGTTAAATAACTGTTCTATAGTCATAATATGAGCAAACATCAGAGCCAGAACTCAGACCTCAGGTCAAATGACTCTAAGACCAGTGTTCTTTCCATGACACCATGCCCTCTATGAATTAGATTTATTCTAATTCAAATTTTTTTAGTCAAATCAAACATTTTATTTCAAGTCTTTCTCCTTTTTCTTTCTTTTTCTTTGATTAATTTCCATGGAATCATATAATCTAAAATCATGAGCTTCCTAGGTCACTTGAGATATTTGTGGAAACTAGGTGGCATAAGTGGATAGAATCAGAGTCAAGAAAAGCTGAGTTTAAATCCTGCTTCAGATATTTATCAGCTATGTGACCCTAGACAAGTCATTTAATGTCTCTCACCTTTAATTTTCTCACCCATAAAATGAGGATAATAATAGTACCTTCATCACAGAGTTGTTATGAGAATCCATTTAGATAACTCATACAAACTGCTTTATAAACTTTCTAGTACTATATAAACACTAGTTACAGTTTGTCAATAAACATTTATTAAAGGGCTACTATATAGTAGGCACTGAACATATTGGTGGGGATTCAATTATGAGAGAGAGAGAGAGAGAGAGAGAGAGAGAGAGAGAGAGAGAGAGAG
>NW_027187327.1:2669182-2701682 GCF_028583685.1 Petaurus breviceps papuanus
GAGAGAGAGAGAGAGAGAGAGAGAGAGAGAGAGAGAGAGAGAGAGAGAGAGAGAGAGAGTCATCCCCTTCCCACAAGAATCATACAATCTAATAGGGGAAGACAACATACAAAAGAAAATTATGTAAAGAGAAATCCCCAGATTGGATGCGTGGTGGAGAAGACAAAGAAGTACAAATTAAGTGCTGTCAGAGAAGTAAAAGAAAGCCAAAATGAGTCTTGCCAGAAAAAATGAATACAACAGTGGATTTGTAATGATTATTATGTCCTAAGCAAATTCAGGTTCCTTGAGGAACCCCTATGGACAGTAATGAGCACTGGATGAACAAGAACCTCCCTCTCCCCCCCCAAAAAAACAAAAACAAAAACACCATTGAACCACCAGTAGCTAGGATCTGATAGAAGAGACGTTTACTCCAGAGATAAAGGACTCCTGGTAATGTGGTTTTGAGGGTTTCAGGGACCCCTCAAGGACTGGGCTACAGGACAGGTTAATCTGGAATGAGTTCACAGACACAGACATTCTTTAAATTAAGTTGCCAAAGGTTTATTTTTATACTTTTCAGCTGGTAAAAGTGTTTAAGGAACTTGCAACCTTAGAATTAAAGTTTATATAGGGTAAACAATAGTAAAACATAGTATGCCAAATATGCTAACTAGGTGATTCAGGGTGGGATGAGGGAGTGGTTATGGAATGGTCAATTTTTAAAGGAACATGTTTTTTTTATATCTATTACACACGTGTTTTACCCAGAGTTCACAAGGAAAAGTCCAAGGGTGGTTGGCACAGAAAAGTGTGGTTTTCAGGTCTGCTGTGTCACTAAGATTACTAGTGATCAGGGCTGCCTGAGGATTGACCACTCTACCACCAATTGTTTTATTTGACAAGATAAATATAGAGAGTATACATATGTCTAAATCTAGGATACACATAATGAAGAGTCCAGGATGCATATATGAGGTAGGGAGTTGGTATAGATAGTCCAGTAGGTACTTAATATCTTTTTGAACCAGTACAAAGTCAGCTCAAACTAATAATTCCTACAGGTGTGGCTTGTTGCTATAACAGGGAGAGAGAGAAGTGTTTTTCTGGTGCCCATTTATGAGTATTTGCTAGGTATAGTGTCCTTGGGCCGAGGATAAACTGCCAGGGATAGTGTGATCTTGGAATTAGGGTCCAAGCACAGGCATTAAAGCACCCCATCACTAGTAGGTGACAGCATCAGGAACCCTAGGAAACTGTCCCAAATTCAATGACATCACACAAATAGTCAATTCAAAAAAGAGGCCTGGGATGAGAGCCTGAAACCATGGACATCTGACAGATGACTACACAAGAAAATGATGTGAGAGTAAAAGGAGGGGGTCATAGGTCTTCCCTTGTAGCCTTACCTGAAACAAGCAGAGAGACAACCTTCACTTATATCACAACTTTGCCTTTAGTCAGCTTAGTGAAGAAATAGAGAAAGACAGCTGTTTCAAGTAAAAGTCCTTCTGGGTATGCACATATATACTTGTAAATAGGAGAGTTGAACCCACTAGAAGACTTCAGAGATTGCTTCCAGCTCTCAAGTCTATAAAATTGTGTTTATGGATGGAGTTGATTGTAAAACAATTATAGAGCAGAGAAATAATTCTAAAGGAGTGGTAGGTGAACTGGAGGGGCAAAGGAGGTGTCATTTTGGATTTGTGGGACATGTGGAACATATCACCAAATTGGATTAAGTATGTTCTGTGAATTATATAGAGGATGAATTCATATTGATTGGCTGCCATATATATTTATGCAACTCGTGCAAATTTCGTATGAATATGAAAGATTATGGGAAGAACTTTAAACTTTATGACCATGACATAAAACCAACCATCTAGCAGTATAAGTAGTAAAATACTTTTTTGACTAATCAACACAAAACTTCCAGATTTATATGCAGAATGGATAAAACAGAAAATATTTTAAACACACATCAAATCAGGTAAGCATTCGCAATTGTACAGATGAGATCATTAAAAACAAGCTAAAATTTTAAAGGGACTTTTCAACTTTTATCTTTTTAAAAGTCCATATGCTCAACATCAGTTTCAGCATCAGAGAGAGCAATTGACACAAACAATATTTGGGCAAGTTATCCAAACTGGATGTCCAGAAATATCTCAAACAGAGAATATTCAAAATTGTTCATTATCTTTCTACCCAAACTCTCTCCTATTTCAGGGACCACCATCCTTCCAATCTTCCAAGTTCAAAATCTCAATGTTTTCTGTTCTCCTCAGTCTACTTCATCCCATATGTCCAATCAGTTGCCAAGTTTTGCCATATCTATAAAACTCTTCTATGCAGATAAAATATATCATTTCTCAAATATTCTTTTGATTTCCTTTATGTTATATATAGAGCTTTTTTATTCTTTCCTTCCTCCTCTTCTTTCAATCACCTTTCTTGTCACCTTTTTCCCAAACAATATCAGAATTTCCCAAGTTTAAAGTCCTACAATTCAAATGAAATATGATGAATATATAAAATTATTAGAAGTGTCATGAATAAGAATGTAGAACAGAGAATAAATGAATGGTTCACAAGAAAGTTCAATGGACAAGGATTTCTAATTTCAGATTTTCCAAAATCTGGAAATAAAATTTTCAGAGAGTTCTTTTTAAATCTTCTTTGACCTCAAAGGTCAAAGAGGAAGTAGACTACTGATAGACATGGTTCCTCCAGTTCTAGAAAATTTGTGTTAAACTACATTGCTCATTTTTCTGCTGTTGGTCTGAGATCTCTACCTTTGGGCTTTGTAAGACTTTGGACTAAAATTTTACTAATGATTCTTGGTTGGCTGTTGGTTCTAGGATATTTCTTTGGCCTCTTGAGGCTTGTTTTTTCCTTTTTAGATTTTATTAATGTCTTTTGCTTTTACATCACATTTATTTCTGAATATAATTACTTTATGCTTCCCTAATCAAGTTCCTATAACAAAAGTGAAGACAAATAAATTTTAGCAAAACCAAATGATACCTAAATGTTTCAAACAGCAAAAAGTTTTCATATTATATCTCTCGTCTCTTTTTTCAGCCAAGTTATATGAAAAAAAAACCTAATACTTACAAATCTCGACTTCTCCTTTCACTCACTCATCAATCTTTTGCAGCTATCTTCTCATATCATCACTTAACAGCGAGTATTCTCTTTAAAGTTATCCAAATCACATCCCCTAAATGTGGCATTCCCCAAAGTTTTGTCATAGCCCCTTTTCTCCTCTATCTCTACATTCATTCTCTTTGTTATTTCATTGATTTCCAAGAGATTAACTTTTTCAATATAGAAGACAGAGATCTATATATGCAATTTCAGTGTCTTCTCTGAGTGTTAGTACCAAATTATCAATTGTCTATTGAACATTGAAAGGTAGATATCTCAGGGATATCTAAAATGCAAAATATTCACCAAAACCTGAAAAGATTTTAAATACACATAAAATCAGGTAGGCTGATCCCTACACAACTATAGAGATGAAATCTTTCCACCCAGACTCCCTCCTTTTCAAAACATTCCTATTTCTGTCAACGACTGCCATTCTTCTAATCCTTCAGGCTCATAATCTCAGCATTGTCCTGTCCTCCTCACTCTACCTTCCTCATATATTCAATATAACTTGCTGATGAATTTTTGGGCTTTTTTGCTTGAATGACATGATCCATTGCTGAACTGTATCCCACAGATCATTCCTTGGAGGTATATTAGACTAAACTATAGTTCTAGGTTTGTCTTCCCAAAATTTCGATATGTAGTCCTAACACAACCTCTTGTAATCTGAATTTTCAAATCTTAAAGATTGTCCATCTCTAATGCTCCTTTACCTAAGAGCAAGAAAGAAAATAAAATATAGAATTAATACTAGAACCATGTGGCTTCCAAACCCCATGGGGCCTCATCTAAGAAAAATTTTTTAGCACTTCATTCATCTTACCTGAATATAACCAGGAAACAGAGAAAATGATATGGCTGGCTAATAATACCTTTGGCATTCAAGTCCTGGCTTAAAAGGCATTAAAAAGCACTGTAATGGCAAGCAAAGCAGTACTTTGCTATTAGTTTCAGCTACTCAAATGCCTTTGACTGCAACAAAAGTCTTTGTTGGAAACAATATACATTGTGTTGCCCTTAATTGTCTTAAGGGTGTTTGAAGACCTTCCCTGCCCTCAATAGCTTAATGTCATCACAAGGAACCCCCTGATGGTGGCGGGGGCCTGGGGGGGAGGGAAAATTGCTGAAAAAGCAGAACAGGAAGGGTGGAACAGGAAGGGGCAGAGCAGAGAAAAACTGCAGCAGAGCAGAGAAAAGCTTGAGAAGAGCTGGGACCAAATAGAAATGAAAAGGGGAATGTTTGTTGTGTCAGCATTCTGTATCACTCTGTTGGTGTGTCAGACAAAAGCACCCTTCTGTTGTTCTTAGACAGAAGTCCTGAAAGAGGACTTTACTGCTGTTAAAGAAGCCCTGGGACTTTACTGTTAATTTGTGTGATTTCTAATACAGAAGCCTTGTCTGTTGATTTGTGTTACTTCATCAGACAGAAGGTGAATTGAGATGACAGTGCCAGCAATATGTGTAAATAATGTTGTAGCTCTATTAATTTGTCTTCCTAGAAACAGAAACTTGGAAGAGCTTAGAGTGGAACAATACAAGTAAGCTGAGGTATGAAACAGGAGAGGAGAGCTACCTACACGTCCAGGAAAGAGTCATGTGAATACAGGAAAGAGGTAGGAATGTCAGCCTGTGGAAGAGGAGCCATGGGGTTTGGAAGTCAGTCTCTAGTTAAGATGAAAGAGAACTTTACTTAGGTACTTTGTATTGACTGATGAGATTGTGACTTACTGTGACTTAGAAGGGAATGGTGTTTGAACTTTCTGCTATCCCTTCAGGATGATTGGCTTAAGGATGATTGAAAGCCAGCTTCAATCAAGATGAAAGAAGACTTTCCTTGAACAATCTGTATTGACTGAGGAGATTGTAACTTACTATGACCTAGGGGTGGATGTTTAAGACTATGTGACCACCTTAGTAATAAGCTGTTATGTTATATTCTTGTGAATATTGTGCTTTAGTTTCTTGAATGCTTTGCTTTAGTTTATTGATGAATAAATAGAATTTACTATATTATGCAAGATCCTTAAAGTTATACAAAGCGGCATTCCTCAGGAGAGCAGCTCATAAATGACTTTACAGGCACACAGTCAGCAGAAATGAAACATTCATGGAATACTGAAACATGCTCTGAGGTCCATATAGAAAATTACATCAGGCAAAGCATGTAATATGTAGGTTCCTGTCACTCCTTCCCCATTTTTCCCTTGTGTATCCTTTTCTTTCCTCTGTCAAAACCAGCAAAACAGTACAAAACTATACCCATTCCAAGAGTGTGTATGTTTTGTTTTGCTCTGTTTTATTTTTAAACTACTATTATGACCCTTGAATCCAGTGGGATTCTTATAGGACAATAATTACATCATTAAAAATCTGTTTTATCAAAAGTGCTTTATCATTATTTCTTCCCTAAATTAATAACAATCACCTAATCTAAAAGTGCATCCCACGTTTCAAATCTGTAGAACTCCTTTTATAAAAATAGAAATTCATTTTCTCTCTCTCCCATTCTCTACCACATTGAAAATATAAAAGCAAATTTCTTATAACAAATATGAATAGTTAAGAAATACTAATTCTTTCTATCTAATAATTTGCTCTTTAAATCTATTAATCAGTTACATTTCTATAAATTATAGTTCACCATTAGTCTATTGTAATCATTATTATTTGCAAAGCATTCATTAATCTCTGTCTCCCTGTCCCCCTCTCTCCTCTGTCTCTGTCTCTGTCTCTCTGTCTCTCTCTTTCTGTCTCTCTGTTTCTCTCTCTCTCTGTCTCTCTCTCTTTCTCCCATTTTTTCATATATGATGCCTTATATTTTCTTTTATTTTTTTGCTTGTTTCAAAAATTTCTCCTTGTTTCCTGAATTCATTAATTCTTATTGTTTCCTTTGTTTTTTGAAGTAGTTATTTACTCACAAAATGATTTATGTCATTGGTTCAAAATAATTTCATACCAATCCATTCTTCCAAGGGTCTTTTTTCCTATTCTTATTTCAATTTTTCTCTTTATTTCAATATTTTTCCTCTTAAACTCTGTGCTTGCTCTAAAATTACTTTATTGAGGTATTACTTCTTGAATATATTTTAATTCATTGTTATTCTTCATTGACTTTACCGCTTTCTTCCATGTATTCATATTTTTCCTATTGTGGTTATTTTTTCAACATTCAAAGTTTTCAGGTTTACTCTGTGATTTACTTTAAATTACCTGGTTTGAACTCTTCCCCAGCCTCTCCTTGGTTCTGGCATGCTATTTGTTTACTTCTTGACTGAATGGAAAAGCTTACTTCTTTGATTTCTTTTCCTGTGATGTATGTAGAAGTCCTGGGCTTCTCTATGGTCTTAATGTGTCCGTCTTTACTGTAAGCATATGGTATGAGGGAGCTCTATGACCTATGTGGGGATAGAAGGAAAAGAGCAGAAGGGAGGCTGTGATTACTTTGTTAGGGTTCTTCCAAGGCCTTCTTCAGTAAGGGAGAGGGAAAGAGAGCTTAATATATGGGGAAATAGAAGCAACAGGGATTTGGTCCTCAATTTTGTCAGCTCCTCAGGAGATTGGATATATTCTCATCTCTTCTCTGGGGTAAAACTGGGTCACTGTAATTATTCAAAAATCCGCATCATTATAATTGTTCTTCCTGCTTATATTTTTGTAGTCATCCCATACATTGCTTTCCTATTTCTTCTGCAGTTCTTTCTTCTGATGCTCAAATTCTTCCTTTTCAGCAGTCTGGTTCTTATCCAACCAGTTGATTATTGCATTACATTTGTCAAATATTTTCTGTTTGTCTTCATCACCAATTTTCCCTTGCACTTACTCATCCTCTATGGTAGCCTTCACTTTGAACCATAAAAATTTAAGAGAATTCTTGGAAGACACTGTCTTTCTGTTTTTCATCTTCAACCTTATGTTTCTCAACCCCTTGGACTATTGCTATGGTGGGGATGATTCTGTTCTCCTTGCCTATGCTCTTATCCACAATAGAAATATTAAGGATGCCATTTGCATCAATGTCAAATGTTATTTCAATCTGAAGAACATCCCTGGCAACTGGGAGGATTCCTGTGAGCTCAAACTTAATGAGCCTTTGTCATTGTTCTTTCACCTTCGTAAACTTGAATGAGCACACCAGGCTGGTTGTCAGAGTAAGTGGTAAAGGTGGGGATAGTGGTGCTGCATTTCATCAGAAGTATTACAGTTCTACTAGCAGTTTCAATTCCAAGGGAAAGAGGAGTGGTATCCAATAGTAGCAAGTCCTGTACATTCTCAGATTTAACTCCAAACAAGATGGCAGCCTAGATGGCTGCACCATATTTAACAGCCTTATCTAGATTCATACTATTGTTGAGGTACTTGCCATCGATGAAGCCTCTGGATTTGGAGAATGAATGGAAACATTCATCTAGATTATGCCAATAATCTGTTATTCATCTAACTTGATATGGCTTAGAGCCTTTGGCACAGGGTTCAGTGTGCCATGGAAGAGGTCAGCATTCTTTCAAAATTGGCCCAGGAATAGAGATATGGAAGTCAATAGCACCACCGAGGGGGTCAATCTCCATATAGGCCTGTGTATTGGAAGGGAGGGTGAGTTCTGCATCTTCATAAGCAGCACATAGTTGGATAACCCTCTTGTTCTCACTGATATCCTTCTTATGCTTTTTCTTGAACTCAGCAATGAAAGAGTTGATCATTTGGTTGTCAAAGTCCTCCCCACCAAGTGGGTATCCCCAGTTGTGGACTTGACTTCAAATTGCGGTCTCCAATGGCAAAAATGGAGATAGCATAACTAACAACTCAAAGGTCAAAGATCAACCGAATTC
Organism: Petaurus breviceps papuanus; assembly: GCF_028583685.1. Lineage (NCBI taxonomy): Eukaryota > Metazoa > Chordata > Mammalia > Diprotodontia > Petauridae > Petaurus > Petaurus breviceps. Next base: position 2,677,150 of record NW_027187327.1, read on the forward strand.
TCATACCACCAAATTTTTTGTTCAACAGATAAGCAATAGCAGCAGCAGTTGGCTCATTAATGATTCAAAGCACATTAATATCAGTGATGTTTCCAGAATCATTGGTGGCCTGACATTGGGAATCGCTGAATTGGATGGTCTTCCCAAGGTAAGCTTCAGAAATTTCTTTCATTTTCATCAATATCATAAAAGATACTTCTCCTAGTTAGAAACTTTTAGTTTCCCCTTTGTATTCCACTTAGACTCTAGGCTTATCTATGTCATTCACCACAACAAAAGGCCAATGCTTAATGTCTGACTATAGTCACATCATCAAATCTATGACCAGTTAGTTGTTCTTTATTTGGGGGGAGGAGGCATCAAAAACTGTTGGTATGGTTCATTGCAAATTGATTCTTTGAAGCATCACTGAACCAAACTGTGTCAATGAAGGTGACACACCTTGAAATAGTCCTCTTTCCTTGGTCATTAGGAAAAATCTCCACTTTCCCATATTGGAAGACTCTCAGAGGAATAACTGATGCCAAGATCAGTGTCGACTATGGGCTCCCTCAACATGGTTGCTGGGTCATTGAGGGGTATAGCTGACCTCTGTGGATCAAGAAGAGCTGCTACTGTGCTGACTAGGTCTTCAAGTCACAAAATTTAAGCTCAAAAAAGGCCATTATGTTATGATAATCAAAAAGTTGTTCTAAACTAAAAACAAATTACCCTTGAATTCGAAAACTGAGAATGATGCACAATTAATTTGCATCAACTAGAACAAAGGAGGCTTGGAGTAGCAATCAGAAAACTTCTTTTAATGCAATCTTTCTGAGCACTAATCTCTAGAGCTTAGCATATATATGACTTACCCTGCAGAAATAGATAAGAGAGCAATGATTTTACTTAACTCAATATCTGAAACATGAAAGACCTTCCATAAGTGCTTCTATATTAATTTAAGTGCACTATATTTCAAGAAATAAAGTTCATCTTGTGAGAAATAATTCACTTTGACCCCTACTCTATTCCATTCAATATTAATCAGTTGGATAGGACTCCATAGGCATAGTGATTATAAATTCTGTATATTAGGCCCCAGAGCTGTGACCTACAGATTAAGTTCACTTGCTTAATCATAAGAAGCTAAATAGAAGCCCTCCACACTTGTTTCCTTTTTATGTTGACCAAGCCTAGTCTAATAGAGGTATCTCAATGACATGAAAAGTCCTCCAACTTATTTTTGTACCTCTGCACCATTCTCTCTTGTCCAACATGGGCAGGTGATCATTTTATAACCACTTAGTCAGTGGAGATATCCCTTACTTTGCCCAACCTGAGACCCCCTGCTTACATACCATTTCTAGTTGATGCATCATTTTTTGGCCTGTGCATCAAGACCTATCAACCAATGATATTCTGTACTTTTTAGAGGCTCTTTAGAATATTTAAGCATCACATCTGGTATCAAGCATTATAAAAATAAGACCCTGAAAGGAGAAGACATCTCAGATCATGAAGAAGATGTAATGTCCAATCCATTAGAGGTGACCATGGACCCTTTAGTAAAGTTCATTTGGCTCAGAGCTCTGTCTGCCTCATTCTCTTTTGTTGTAGTTTTGACAATTTTAATCTCCACAATCTGAATCCATCAATGGCAGGTCAACAACTCTTGAAGCACAAATTTAATTCTAGTATCTTCCCTTTGGTGATTTTTCCTCCATTTTTATCCTGTATATAACTTGTTTTCACATCCTGCATATAAAGTCATTTTCATATTGTCTCACACATTAGATTGTAAGTTACTTGAGAACGTGAACTTCCTTTTGACTTTGTATACATAGCACTTAACACAGTGCCTAACATACAATAGGTGCTTAATAAATGTTTGTTGATTTCCTTATAATCATTCCTCCTATATTATCATTCAACAACTTTAACTGAAATTGATGAAAAAATAAACCAGATAGAGGTGATATATGTATGTGTGTATAATCTTTGTAATCCTGCCATCATATGTACAATTTACCCCTCTTTTTATCTATTCCTTTAAACTCTCTGATTTTTATCTTTAAGAGATGTGAAAAGATTATATATTCATTTTACAGAGATAAAAAAATGATGGAAACTTTCGTTATTGGGCCATGATTACTGGGAATGTAAGGGGAGGAGTTGGGCATAAAAATGGAATGCTTAGAACCACTAGTTAGTACTCTGAACGAGACTATCCTCCCTGTTAAAATGAACAGGGTCTGACCAGTGCACTCTCTTCTTCCCCATTCACAGATTTGAGTCACAATCTTCTGTGTGACCCTTTCTCCTCTATTACTTGGAATGGGAGTCACTTCTAGCTTTCCAGTTTGTTATGAAAAGTTGATGTCACAACCAAAATTTCCATTTGCTTAGCCTTGTGAGGTCTGTTGAGCTATTGAGATAACTTTCTCCTAAGGACACATTTTCATTCTCAAATCATTATATTTTAAAAATGCTCAAAATCCAGGGTAACAGAGAGGTTTCTAAACCATCATCCATAGAAGTTAGCACACAAGCTTCATGTACTTGACACTGTTGCTTCGTTAATCACCTTATTAATACTAAAGCATAATAAGATGGTGATTCCTTTTAGGCTACCCACCTTTCTGTGGTTGGTATCAATTCCCACCATTCTACTAATATTTGATCTTCAGTAGTCTCCAAAGACCTTTTCAGCAAAACGTCAGATTTTTTTTCAAATGTGTTGCTTGACCTCTGTCACACGATGTTTTTTAACCATTTTTTTATTCTCTTTACTCTGGATTTCTATATAACTAAATGTATTGCTTAACTCATACTATGAATACTTCTCTCTCCTTCATAGGTTGCTAATATTCCTTGCACCCCCTCCAAATATAAACTTTCCTCCTTCTTTTCTGTATTTTATAAAATTTATCCTTTGCCAATCACATCTTCCAATATTTTCAGTTACTTGATCTATGTGAATAGAGCACAACAGAACACAAAAACTGTGTATCTCCAATACAAATAATAATATTGAGCACACAGATTATATTTGTAACTATCTTCTTCATATATCCATGCATGTATCTCTTCAGCACTCCTGACTCAATATATTAGCTACTGAATGAATCTGGGTTCTCTCAAACCTATTCCTCTTCCAGTCTTCCCTAGTATTTTTGCTTACTAAAATTATTCTTTCCATCAGAGAGGGTTAATACATCAGTCATCTTTGATATTTTCCTTTTTATATCCTTCATAAGATTGATTATTAAGTCCTATTGATTCTATTTCCATATCTCTCCCATGATACTTCCTCCATTTACAGTGAAATGACACTACTTCAGACACCAATTAGCTGTGGCTACATCTATTAAAAGTACATTCCTGCCCAGTTTTCTCATTTCATTTCCTATAATGCATCCTTCACTACAAAGCTAGATGAGTACATAATTCCTCAGTTCCCAAATCTGTAATGACTCATTTTCCCCTATCTAATGAAGTCCAATTCATCCACCTAACATTTATTGAACACATACTATGTTTGGGGGCAACTAGGTGGAACAGCAGATAAAGCACCAACCCTAAATCCAGGAAGACCTGAGTTCAAACCTTTTCTCAGATACTTACTAGCTCTGTAATGCTGGACAAGTCACTTAACCCTGTCTGCCTCAGTTTCCCTCATCTGTAAAATGAGCTGGAGAAGGAAATGAGAAACCACTCCAGTATCTCTGCCAAGAAAATCCCAAATGGGGTAATGAGGAGTTATACATTACTGTAACAACTGAGTGTCATCATCAACATCATATCAAGTTTCAGATATTGTACTAAATTCTAGGGATCAAAAGAAAGAAAATAAAGCTATCATTGTTTTCAAGGATCTCACAATCTAATGAGAGATTCCCTATGCAGGCAGCTATGTTCAAAGATATATGCAGAATTAATTCTGCTAATCTCGGAGAGAAGGTTTTAAGATTATTATAGGGGAATGGAAAATATGTCTTGTAGAGGTGGTGATTTTAGCTGGACTGAGAAAGAAATTAGGGGAATGATAAATGGAGGTGAAAAATGAAAGCATTCAAGGTATAGGTAACAGCCAGGGAAAGCACTTGGATAGAGTTGGTGGAAAATGTTTCGTGAGTGAAGAAGACCAAGGATATCAGTGTCATCTGATTGAAGAGTACATGAAAGGGAATAAGGTGTAAGATTACTAAAAAGGTAGGAATATGATGGGTTCTAAAGGAATCTCATAGCCTGGGCATATTATATTTAATACTGAATATAATAGAGAGTGAATAGAGTTCATCTAATGGATGGTAATATGACTGCATTTTATGAAGATCAGTTTGACAAATGAGTGGACAATGGATTTCAGGAGAGAGTCTTGACCAAAAGAGACCAACTAGCAGACTATTATAATAATTCAGTCATGAGTTAGAGAGGTGGTGAAATTGTCCGATGAAAGAAGTTGGTATATACAATTAAATAACAGGAGTTGACCAACAATTGAATATAGAAGGTGAAAGAGATTGAAGAGTTGAGGATGATGCCTAGGTCCTGGTTTTGGGCCCAATGTCCAGGATAACTTTCAGGATGTTGGCACATTCTAGAGTAATAAGGGAGTTGGAAAGAAAAGGGAATAGAGGGGAAATATAAGGAGTACACTTTGGGATATAACATGCTCAAGATATCTATAACACATCCATTTTGAGATCTCTAAAACATATTTGGACATGTGAGAAGAGAGATTGGAGAAGAGGTTAGGGCTGGACAATTAGATCTCAGATTTATATCCACAGAGATGAAAATTAAAACCATAGGAGCTCATGAGTTCATGGAAGGAAGTAGTATAGGGAAAAGAGAAAAAAATGTCTCAGGACAGAATACAGAGTGGGAAATCCCTGCTATCAGATCCTTAGACTGTCATTCAAGACTCTTCACAATCTAGATCCAATACATCTTTCCAGTCATGTTGCCAATATGCAGGATGTGAAGTGAAATATCAGCCTTGTTTTGATTTACATTTCTCTTGTAATTCATGATTTGGAGTATCACTTCAAGTATTTTCTGATAACTTGAAATTCTTTTGAGAGCTGTTTATTCATATCCTCTGAAAATTTATTAATTGGGAAAATTCAATTTCTTTTCACTCAAATATTATCCATATATTTTTTTTCTCTAAGTCTTGGATTCCTGAATTTTTTCATATGTATGAGTGCAGAATATCTCCTTAACATACAATGCTATCCTACCCCACATTTTACCAATCTTTTTCTTTTGCACAAAGTATACCTATCTAGAGCCATGGTTAAGTCATAGATTTCTGCTAACCAAATCTCAGTGATATCTGTGAAGTCAAATTTACCTCCTTACATTAAAACTTTAATTCCTTTTCTTGACTGCCTAAACTTTCAAAATTTGTATAAATGTAACTTTTGACATTTCTATTTAAAAAAAATTTGAGATCATGGGTCTTAAGATTTACTCCTTTCTAAATCATAATGAAATGGGAAACTATAAAAAAAGCTTCATTATTTCTTTGAAAAATATGTCACACAAACACTCAACTACTATCTGCTTCCATTTCTCAGATAATAATTCCACTTTCGATCCCATACAATCATCGTTTTTGAATTCCCTTGCCTTGGTGCTTAGAGTGAAACAATGTTTAGCTAAAGGCTTTTAATTAAGTGGAATGTTCCATTTTTGAAATAAATAAATATAATTGCTTGAAATGTATTTCTGACCACTGATCCTATAACAAGCTAATGAAAGTAAAATTTCTGGCCTTTAGTTTATATAAAGGAAAAGGGAAGCATTCATTCTAAAATGACTTGTTCTTTAAATAAATTTTTAAAATTGATAAATCTGTAGTTCATCTGATTCATAAAGAGAAGGGAAGAAAATAAAATTGATAATTTTAACTGAATAAGATAAAATTAAAAATAAGAAAAATAGTTACCAGTAAGTTGTGTGCAGAATTACATGCCAGCAAACATTATAATTGAAAAGAAATACTCCTCTCCCTCCACCCCCGCCCCCGCCACATTCCCCCTCCTTCCCCTCCCCCTAGAGGCCCAGGCCCCACAGGAAGCAGTGGAAGTTGAGATAGCTGCAGCGGCTTCAGTGCTTGTGCAGTGAGGAAGGCCAAGAGGACCATGGGCCAGGCCTCGGCCCTGGCAGGCCGTGGCCATGAGTGGCTCGTCGGGGACTCTGTACCTGGGCAGTAAGATCAGCCTCATCTCCAAGGCACAGATCCACTAGGAGGGCATCCTCTACACCATAGACTTGGACAACTCTACTGTGGCCCTTGCCAAAGTGAGGTCCTTTGGTACAGAAGACCGTCCTACTGATAGGCCTGCTTCTCCAAGGGAGGAATTTTATGAGTACATCATTTTCCGGGGAAGTGATATCAAAGATATTACTGTATGTGAACCTCCAAAAGCTCAGCACACACTCCCTCAGGATCCTGCTATTGTCCAATGTTCCCTGGGCTCTGCCTCTACATCATCTTTCCAACCACATGTGCCTTACAGCCCCTTTAGAGGTATGCCACCCTACAACCAGCTTGCTGCCAGCTCATTACTTAGCCAGCAGTATGCAGCTTCCTTAGGTTTAGAGAAGTTGGTAAGCCCTCCAGCCTCAGCCGCTGCTTCAAGCCCTAGTTCTTCTCTATCTCCACAGCCTGTTTCAGAGCTTGACATGTCCTCAGAGCCTCATCAGCTCTCTTCTAAGGGAGCTGGTTTTCCATCCATCCCAGTACAGAAGAGTCCCGTGGTAGAACAAGCAGTCCAGACTGGTTCTGTTGATAATCTGAATGCAAAAAAATCTACTACCCACCAAGACTCCCATAGGGATCCAACACAATGGTCGCCAGGTCCAACCAAACAGCAAAACAAGTGATGTAGTTCAACCAGTTCCTGTGAAAAATCAAGGGCAGGTGAATGATGAAAACAGAAGACCTCAAAGAAGAAGATCAGGGAACAGGTGAACAAGAAATCATTCCAGAGGGCAGAACCATCCAACAAATATTAAGGAAAACACTATTAAGTTTGAGGGTGATTGTGATTTTTAGAGTGCAAATGCTCAGTTCAACAGAGAAGAACTTGACTAGGAATTTAAGAAAAAACTGAATTTTAAAGATGACAAAACAGAGAAAGAAGAGAAGGGAGATCCAGCAGTAGTAACTCAGAACAATGACAGCACTACAGAGGAGGACCTCCTGGGACCTAACTGCTATTATGACAAACCCAAGTCATTCTCTGACAATATATCTTCTGAACTAAAGTCCAGTTCTAGGCGTACAACATGGGCTGAAGAAAGGAAGCTCAACACAGAGACCTTTGGAGCGTCAGGAATATTTCTTCGAGGCTGTAGCTTCAGGGGTGGCTTTCGAGGTGGAAGAGGCACCGGAACAGCCCGTCGAAACCAAACTTCCCATAGAGCTGCTACTGGGAGAGTTTAAATGTGTAACTATTTGCTAAGTGGCACAAAGGTGATGCTGTGTATATAAGAAAACATTGGAAATGCTGCACTTAATGTGGGGAGAAAATGGGTCATTTTGTTTATTACTTTTTTGGAAAATCCCACAGTATTACTGCTTATAGTTTGGACTTCAATTGAACTTGGACTTGGTCTGAGTAAAAACCACTTGTTTTTTGGAAGTGTTCATGGGTAACCTCTTTTGAGGTGTCTTGGTCTCTTTCTCCCCTTCCTCCCTTTTTTTCTTAAAAACATAGCCTGATTTTAAACTTTTCTTTTGGTATTTTGCAGAAGGGTTTCCTCTGTTCTTTAGTGAGGGTTTAACAAAATCTACTTTTTTTTTGAGACAATAGCTTTGACTTTTCAAAAGTAGAACCAAATGTCATTAAAAACAAACCACTTACATTTTTTAGTAACCAAACTGACCCTTTGGTGCTGCTGGTCTGTCACTCCCACTTCTAAGAAGCAACATGTTTCAGTAACTCTTGGGTGTCTGGAGACCTGGATGCCCAGTACTAAATGGGGTTTATGAGTACTTGGGGTGGTTTGGGGGTGGGTTGGGAGGGAATATAGGGGTTGTCACAAGGATCATGTATAAGCAAGCCACAGAGTACCCAGGGTAAGTGTCAGCCAGAACCCAGAGATAAGTTGTCAGAAGAGGAAGAGTTAAAGGTGACTTTGAAGAGCCCTATGAATATTCAAAGCTAAGGGGTCACAGTAGACTATCATCCCTATGGGAACTGATGGGGGATATAAAACTCAGGACCAGCCTCCCTAGAAAACCTTTTCACCAGCCCTCTTTATTGCTGCCAACCTGTCTCTGGTACATGCTGCTTACCAGTCATGTGTTGGATTTTGGCATAATGCTCTTGAATGCTGTTCTTATCTACTTAAGACTGGGGGGAGTGGGAGGGGGGAGAAAAGAGTAACCTGCTCTTCAGTGAAGTTGAGTTGGCAAAGGGCATGTTTCCTCCAAATTGTAAATAATTCCATTGGGTTTTTTTTTTCTTTTAAAGGTTGGTAGAGGGAGGTGGGGAACAAAAATTTGTTGCATGAGTAAATGAGTTACATCTTTGGTATAGGCATGTGCGCCTCTCTGGTTGACAGGGCATTTTGTTGGAATAAGCACCTTGGTAAATGAAAACTCCCTTAAAATAGCTACAAAGGTTTTAGTTATGCATTTGACTAAGTTACGGTAAAAGTTTGGGTTTATTTTTGTAGGAGTTAATTGCTAAGAATTAGAAACATAGCAATGGGGCTGCTCTGTTGGAGTATTGTAAATAAATTATAAATAAAACATGCAAATGTTTAATACCTTTTCTTCTTGGCTTTATCTTAACATTCCATTTAATTGCTAAGGGGCAGCTACTGATGTATATGTGGCCTATCTCTTGACCCTGCTTAGGCTGTTTCACATTGGTCATTAGTGGTTAAACTAGAGAAGGGGCTGCTTTGAGGAAAGACGAGTTAATCCTGTCCCTTTTGGTACAAACTAAGATATTCAACAAGAGACAAGCTAACATACAACCCAAAATGGGGCTTAGTTTCCTATTTATCCTCAATTTTGCCCTAGTAGCATAGGTTACAAAACTTTATTTATGCTTGAGGTAGGGAAAAGGCAGTAATAGTATTGTTCCACTGTTAGGGAACTAATTACCACCCTAAACATCCCATTCTATTTTAGTGATTAGCAACTTTTTTCCTTATGTTAAGCCAAAGTATGTCACACTTCATCTTTTACCCACTGCTCCAATATGGGCCTTATGGAAAAAACAAACTTTTCCCATGACAACCCAGAATGGCATACTTGTAGATTACCAGCATTTTCATCCTTTCTATTCTTTTTATTGTTACTTGTAAATAATTTGTAATTATTTCTCATTTCCCTGATCTTCAAAACAAAAGAATTCTAAAACCAAAAAACTTGTAACAGATATGTGTAGTCAAATAAAACAGATACCCAAATTAAGAAAAAGAAAAGAAATAGAAATTAAAATACCTACATTAAGAGAGAAATCACAAATACTTTAATTTCCATAAATGAAAGTGAAATACCTATAAAGGAACTATCCAATACAAACAACATCAACAATAAAAATTATAGTGAATTTACATGAAAATGATATCAAATTTATAAAGAACAATTAATAATCTAAATTGTATAAATCTCAAACACTGACAAAGAAAACATTTTCAAACTATTTTATAGGCTATATTGGTCAGGAAAAATTAAAGTGAAGAAAAATAAATACTAATATAATTAATGAACATTGTTTCAAAAGGTTTAAATGAAATCATGTCTGTGTTCCCCATAAATGACTATAGCAATAGATCCAAAATCTTATTCATTAAGATCAAGTTATAATGGGGATTCAAGGATTATTAAAGCTAGGAAAACAATATACAAAACTATTATAACAAAATAGAAATAACTTCTAGGAAACAATTAATAATCGATATCAAAATATAGAAATGAAAAAGGTATAATGTCAAGCCCCCTAGCATACCCAGGATGGCTCCTAGAACAAGTTCTTTGTTCTGCTTTTCTAAAGGAAAGAAACTCCAAAGGGGTTAACAATCTTACTTTAATCAAACACATACATCATTAACTTAGTTCAGGGGAAAAAGTCAGCACGCTGAACTTTGGAAAATACAAACAGAAATTACAAGCAGATAAAAAGTAGAGACAAAGAAAATGACACAATTCAACAAAACAACAGGGCTTCTAGCTGTCTGACCATCACATACATATGTAGTTACCAGAGAGGAAAGCACCAACATCTGAGTTTTCAAAATTGGGGGACTGAACAACTACCCAGAGGCTCATCTGGTCAAATCACACAACTCTTCCCATAAGAGCCCCAAATCAAAATGCTAGCCTCAGGGTATTAAATACACTACTTCAGTGTCAGAGGGCATCACAACCTTCATGACCCACGGCCTAATTACAAAGTAAAAAACAGGCATGGGCCTTCCTGAAAAACAAGAGTCCCGTAATCAAGCTTCTCTTGTTGGACTCCATGTGAACCCTATTAATGGGCAGGGAAGATCTTTAACTCCCATTGACATTACACCAAGTGGGTCTCAAAGAAGAGACAGAAGACAATGACCTTACTACTTTGCTGAACCAGAAGTACTACATGGGGGAGGTATTGCAAAATTTCTTAATAGATTGATGTTTTTTGCTAACTTTTTCTTTTTTTTCTCTTGAGACATTTTTAATTAGGAGACTTTTCTTGGAGGTAACAGAAGGAAAGGAATGGGGCACCATTTTAGGTAATGTAAAAATGAAAGATGTTAATAAAATTTAGCTTGTTGAAATGAATATTCAATTATAAATTGTATAAATTATCTTGAAGTCAACCTAGAATGCATATACAATACTTGTACAGATACAATTACAAAGTGTTTATTTTTTTTTGAGGAGGGAAGGCAGGTCATTTAGGGTTAAGTGACTTGCCCAAGGTCACACAACTATTGTCAAGTGTTCGAGGCCAGATTTTAACTCAGGTCCTCCTGATTCCAGGGCCAGTGCTCTATTCACTGTGCTTCCTAGCTGCCACATACAAAGTTATTTTTAAAGAAACAGAATCACTTTGCTGATCTGAGAGTTAATTTGTTAATGGTAATATAAGAAAAATGGTAATACTAAACCAATCAAAATACCGTGGAATTACTTTGCAGCACAACAACAATGATAACAACTACAACAACATTAATTTAGAGGAAAAAATACCTAGAATAGCAAAGAAAATAGTGGGGGAAAGTGGGAATACAGTAGTATAACATTTCTAGATCAAAAACCCCATTGTAAAGCATTATGGTAAAAAAATATATATACTGAATGAAAAGGACAAAAGCATATCAATGAAATAAAGTAGAAAAGGAATAAAAAGAAACAATTAAACTCAATAATGCAGTGTATGATTAAATTGCAAACATTATGGAAATGCTTGCTTTATTATATAAAATTTAAATAATAAATAGTTTAAAGGAAAACAGAAATTACCTGCTAACGCTATCTGATAATAATTGCTAGGGAAACTAAAATTAGCTTAGTAGAAACTAGATTTGGATGACCATTTTACATTATTTATATTAACAAACTCAAAATGCATATATGGCTTCAATATTAAAAGTCAAACCATAAATAAAGATGAGAAGCAGACAAAATGTCATTCACAGTTCTAAGTAGGAAGCAGATGTTTAATCATATCAGTGATCAAGGCTATTAGACATATAGAAAATAATGAAAAAACATTCCTATTTATAAATTGTTAAAGGATATGAACAAAAAATCCTAAAAAATATCATAATTTTAAAAAAGAATGATTGACCTCAGTAATAATAATCAAATAATAATGACTCTGTGATTTGATATAGGCTATACATGTGTAATCATGCAAAATATTTACATATTTATCATTTTTATGGGAAAAACTCAAACAAAACAAAAGAAAGAAAATGAAAATAATACACTTCAGTCTGTATTCAGACACTCAGTTCTTTCTCTGGAGGCAGATAGCAATTTTCATCATGAGTACTTTGGGATTGTCTGGGATCATTGTATTGCTGATAATAGTTAAATCAATCATAGATGTTCATCAAACAATATTGCTGTTACTGTGTACGATGTTTTCTTGGTTCTGTTCACTTCACTTGGTATCAGTTCATGTAAGTCCAGGTTTTTCTAAAATCATCCTACTGATAATTTCTGATGGCACAATAATATTCCATCATTATCATATACTATAACTCTATCAGGCATTCTCCAATGTCCAATTCTTAGGGACTAAAAAAAGATCTGCTACAAATATTTTTGAACAAATAATTTTTCTCTTTTTTATTAATTTTTAGATTAATTTTAGATTTCACATTCACAAGATTAAGATTTCCAAATTTTCTCCCCACCTTTGCCCTACCCCTACCCCAAGAAGGCATCCATCCTGATTACTCCCTCCCCCAATCTTCTCTCCTTTCTATCAACACCCTCCCTTCTCTTATATGTTTCCCTTCTATTTTCCTCTAGGACAAGATAGATTTCTATACACTATTGCCTATATATCTTATTTTGCAGTTGCACATAAAAACAATTTTTAACATTCATTTTTAAACCTTTGAGGTACACAATCTCTCCTCCCCCCACCCCTCCCATGCTTATTAAGAAGTCAAGCAATATGATAGTGATTATACATGTGTAGTCATGCAAAACAGTTCCATAATAGTCATATTGTTAAAGACTGATTATATTTCCCTCCATCCTATCCTGCCCCACATTTACTCTATTTTCCCCTTTGACCCTATCCTTCCTCAAAAGTATTTGCTTCTTATTACTCCCCTCCTCCCATTTGCCCTCCATTCTATCATACTCCCCTCTCTTATCCCCTCCCCCACCTACATTCTTGTAGGGCAAGATAGATTTTCATACTCAATTGAATAAGCATGTTATTCCCTCCTTAAACTCCTTAATTTTATTTTTTAGATATCATCCCTTCATATTCAACTTACTCTATGCCCTCTGTCTGTATCTATATACATATCTATCTATCTATCTATGTGTATGTACATATATGTGCATGTATATATGCACTTGTGTGTCTAATATACACATATATAAAATATACATGCACACATTTGTGTGCATATATATTTATGTAAATATGCATTGTGTAGGTATAAACACATATAAGCACATATACATATATATTTTTGTATATGTACATACATATTCACATACATAAACCCACATAAAGAGATTCATACATATGTGTGTATGTAGATAGAGATAGATAGAAATAGAGATAGAGATGGATATATAGATATGGATATAGATATAGATATATTTCCTCCAACTGCCCTAATAGTTAGAAAGGGCTCATGAATTACACATATCTTCTTGTCATGTAGGAATGTAAACAGTTCAACATTAAGAATTTCCCTTTATGATCTCTCTTTTCTGTTTACCTTCTCATGCTTCTTGTATTTGAAAGTCAAATTTTCTATTCAGCTCTGGTCCTTTCATCAAGCATTGAATGTCCATTTTTCCCCCAAAGTATTGTGCTCAGTTTTCCTGGGAAAGTCATTCTTGGTTTTAATCCTAGCTCTTTTCACCTTTGGAATATCACATTCCAAGTCCTCTGATCCCTTAATGTTGAAATTGCTTAATCTTTTGTTATCTTGATTGTGTTTCCATAAAATTTTAATTGTTTTTTTATGGTTCCTTGCAATATCTTTCCTTGACCTGGAAACTCTGGAATTTGGCTACAATATTCCTAAGAGTTTTTCTTCTAAATCTCTTTCAGGAAATGATTGGTGAGAACTTCTGGGAACCAAGATGGTGGCATAAAACATAAGTGCTCTCATCCCATTCTTGTTCACTTAGAAAAACACAGAGAATATTGCCCAGGAAAAATCCTGGAATAGTGGAACCAGCAGAAAGGGTACAGTAGTTTTTTAGCTCATGAGGTTAGGGAAATCAATGTGATGGGTGCCTCTTGTGGCTAAAGGGGACCAGTGCAGGACAGGAGGCATTCCAGCAAGCCCAACCTGAGCATAACAGTAGGAGATCCTGAGCCCCAGGGAAATGGATCAGGCAAGCACCAACACCAGAAACTCAGGAGTGCCTTAGCACAGCCAGGGGAATCAGCAGACACAGTGTGAATATGTGTCCACCAGCAGTTGAGCCTACCTATGCTCTAGTGCAGCCCTAGGGGGAGGATACCTCCAGGAGCCAGAACACCCTTCCCCCACACATCATCCCACAAACTTCAGTGTAACCCTGGGCAAACACAGAGAGACTGTACCTGGCCACAGTCATGGTCCACAACAGCCAGCTCCATCTTAGTACCAGATAACTTGCAGCATTATATAACATCACTTGTGCCCCAGAAACAGAGATACACTTTAAAAGTCAGGTGAACGGGCAATCACAGTGGGAAAGAAGCGTATTAGAAAAGCAAATACCATAGAATCTTACTACAGAGTCAGGGAAGATCAAAATACAAATTCAGAACAGAACAGACTTAACACTAAACCCACATCTACATTCTCAAAAAGAATATGAACTGATCTCAAGCCCAAAAAGCATTCTTGGAAGAGCTCGAGAAGGATTTTAAAAGCCAAATTAGAAAGGTAGAAGAAAAATTAACCAATTATCTGAAAAATACGATTGATAAAATGGAAAAATATTACTGAAGAGAATAACTTCTTAAAAAGTAAAATTGGCCAGATGAATAAGTAGGCACAAAAGTTAACTGAAGCAAACAATTTATTGAAAATTAGAATTGGGCAAGTAGAAGCTAATAACTCTATGAAGCATCAAGAATCAGTCAAATAAAATCTAAAGAATGAAAAAAAAACAGAAGAAAAAATAAAATATCTCACTGGAAAAACAACTGGCCTGGAAAATAGATCCAGGAGAGATAATCTAAGAATTATTGGTCTACCAGAAAGCCATGATGAAAAATAGAGCCTGAACAGTATCTTCCAAGAAATTATCAAGGAAACCTGTCCCAAGGTCCTACAACCAGAGGGTAAAATAATCATCAAAAGAATTCACTGATCACCTACTAAAAAGATCCCAAATTGAAAATGCCAAGGAATATTGTAGTCAAATTCCAGAATTATCAGGTCAAGGAGAAAATACTGCCAGCAGCCAGAAAGAAACAATTCAAATATCATGGAACTACAGTCAGGATCACACAGAACCTTACAGCTTCTACATTAAAAGATCCAAGTGATTATAATATGACATATTGTAAGGCAAAGGAGCTTGGACTACAAGTAAGGATCAATGACCTAGAACATTGAACATAATCTTTCAGTCAAGGACATGGATATTCAATGAAATGGGGGACTTCCAGACCTTACTTATGAAAAGACCAGGGCAATCAGCCAATGGAAAATTTGATCTCCAAATAGAAGTCTCAGGAGAGGAATAAAAAGTTAAACTGAAAAAAAAAGAAAAAAGTTCTTATTTAATAAAGGAAAATGGTTACATCCCTATATGGGGGGAAGATACTTATTAATCTTGAAAATTGCATATTTATTACAACATTTAAAAGGGATATACATAGATAGAGCATGTAGGCATAAATTATCTGATTTGATGATAAAGGAGTGATGTGATGGTTAAGGGGTGCAAAGGGATTGTAATGGGAGAAAAGGAGGAGGTAGAAAAAAGGTAAATTACATGAAGAGGCAGGAGGTGATTGGTTGATTTTTCAATTTCTATTTTCACCTCTGATTCTTGAATATCAGGGTAGTTTCCCCTAATAATTTCTTGAAAGATGATCTCTAGGCTCTTTTTTCCATCCGGTAGACTAATAGTTTTAAGATTATCTCCCCTGGATCTATTTTCCAGGTCAGTTTTTTTTTCCCCAATGAGACATTTCACAATGTCTTATTTTTTTATTCTGTTGGTTTTGCTTTATAATTTCTTAATTTCTCACAATGTCATTAGCTTCCGTTTGCTCCATTCTACTTTTCAAGGAATTATTTTCTTCAGTGAACTGTTAAACCTCCTTTTTCCATTTGACCAATTATGCTTTTTAAGGCATTCTCCTCGTTTGGTTTTTTGGACCTCTTTTATCACTTGGACTAGCCTGTTTTTTAAGATTTTATTTTCTTCAGCATTTTTTTGGGGGGGGATTTATTTTAGTAATCTGTTGACTCATTTTTATGATTTTCTTGTATCACTCTGATTTCTCTTTCCACTTTTTCCTCTACTTCTATTATTTGATTTTAAAAATTATTTTTGAGCTCTTCCAGTTTATGCCAATTCATATTTTTCTTGGAGGCTTTGGATGTAGGAGGTTTGATTTTGTTGTCTTCTTCTGGTTGTATGTTTTGATCTTCCTTGTCACCAAAGTAAGATTCTATACTCTAATTTTTTTTTTTCCCACTGCTCATTTTCCCCAGCAATTATTTAACTTTTTAGCTCTTTGTTAATATGGGACTCTGTTTCCAATTTGGAGGGTGTATTTTCCCAAGCTTCAGGGGTTTTGTACAGCTGTTTTCAGAGGTATTTCTAGGTATCTATGAATTTTCCACAGGTTGTATGATCCTGGCCTGTGCCTGGTCTGTGAATGACCACAAGCACTCTTTTCTGCCTAGGAACTGTGTGAAGGATTCCCTCATGATTACTGTCACAAGTTCTACCATGCCATCACTCTTCCTCAACCCAGGAATGCCACCCAGGACTGTGACACAGATCCAAGCATTGACAAAGCAAGAGAATCCTGTCTCAATGCCAGCAAAGAGATCCCTGCTATCCCCCTTTGATCAGCTGCTCAATCCCCTCACCATTTGTGGGTCAAGAGCTCTAGCAATAACTGCTTCTTCTGCTGCCACTACTGCTACCCCAGGGCTAGGGCCACATCATGCTCCTCTCTCACCCAGGTCTATAAGACCATTCTAAGTTGTTTTTGGAGTTTTTGTTTTGAGAAGTCTGGAAACAACTATAGCTGCCAGTGGTTCAGTCCCCCAAGGCCTGCTCTGGGTTTGTTGGAGTCCTGTCTGAACTCATGTATTTTGCACTGGACTGTGACCCTCTCTGGGACTGCTGTAACAGATCCTTCCTGTTGACCTTCTAGGTTGTCTTGAGCTAGAAATTTCTTTTCACTCTGTCATTTTGTGGGTTCTTCCACTCTAGAATTTTCACAGATCTATGGAGGGGTTTGGGGGAGAGTTTAAGCAAGTCCCCGCTTTTACTCTGTCCCCTCAAAATAGGTTCTTTTCACAAAAGATTTATATTATATAAAAACTGACAAAAGTTAAAGTAAGCAAAACCAAGAAAACCAAAAGACCTAATGACTATTGATTGGAAATAACAACATAGATAAAGTAATAAAAACAATTAATTAAATTTGAATTATGTGAAATTATAATGACCAGACTAGATTCACACCTTGCACATTTGGTTTCAAAGGTGTGGGACTGTGGATATGGAACACCAAAGAGAATAACATAATTTTTTATATATTGGTTATTTTAAAATTTAGTTTCTACCTCTCTTTAAATTTACTTATAAATGATGACTCTCTCTCTGTCTCTGTCTCTGTCTCTGTCTCTCTCTCTCTCTCTCTCTCTCTCTCTCTCTCTCTCTCTCTCTCTCTCTGTCTCTCTCTCTCAAAACTAGGGAGAGAGATATATTGAGAAAAACAGGTGGTGAAAAAAATCAAAATATATTTATTTAAATAAGTTAAACAAAGAAGCACATAATACCAGAGGGGAAGCAAATGTATTTGTGAGGCTAATATACTATTTAACAAGGTCAAAAGTTGGGATTTAAATAAAATTTAAGGAATATTTTGTAATAATTTTTTTTAATTTTTAATAATAAATAATTTAATAATGAAAATTATGACAAAGAAAGGCATTGTGACAGAGTGGGAAAAGATGGCCTTGGTTTTGGGAAGACTTGAGTTAAAATTCTTCTTGCTGTACTCCAGTCACTTAACTTCTAAGTGTCTAAGGCAATTTTCTAAGACTAGAAAAGTTGTAGGTCAAGTATCAGTGTGTGCTGGAAGGGGAGCACCCTCCTTGGGAATTCCATATACCAATAAAATCATAGGTCTCACATAAAAATAAAAATGATCACACACATAATGACCTCTTCATGATACTAAAAAAGATTTGCTAAATAGCAAGGAGCATGGAACTCTCATTTATTTTCATCAGAGGCTTCTTTCAACCCTTAATTCCAGGAATGCTACTGTTCTGTGATCTTTGTGGTGACAGCAACAGTTCTCAGAAATTACCCAAAGGAAATCAAGATTGGAAAAGGGTCAGAGAGGAAATTTGTTGTGTGAAATCTGATGGAAACATAGCAAATTAAAAAGTCTTGTGTGATATACAAAAGCTGTTCTGAAAAGAAACAGTGCATGAATCTTAATGAGAAGTCCACCTGATCTTGTCATGCTGTTCTGGATGAATATTCCTTAGCAGCTGATCTGCAGTTACAACTGAAGATGTTTTAAAAAGAAATTTATCATAGTGTAATGGAAATGATTTAATTGGTCACTTGGGATTAATCATGCACAACCAGCTCCAAATGTCATGGAATATTACCAGTCCCAAGCAGGGCTGAAATGTCTAGGACACAAACCAAAATCTGTTTTGATGATGGAGGTGTTTCAGTATGTGCAAGTACTGAGCTACAAAAGGAAACTTAGGAAACTTTCAGCTGGCCAGAACATCCAGAAAAAAAAAAGATGAGAAAGTGAAGAGGATTAAGGTGGAAATACATAGAGCTCCCCAGCATTGCAACTAGGGCAGGACAACTGGATGTTTTCCCATGGAGTCAGCACTTAGAAGGCCTTGGGAGCATTTAAACACCATAGTAAGTTGTAGGAAGAACTGAGCTTAACTACTAAAAGCAATAACATTTAAAGAGCTATCCCCAACCTCTTCATGGAAGAATAGGCTTGCTATATTCTGGGATCTAATATCCCTAGGTGGTAACAATAGCAACATTAGCTAGCATTTAGGTAGTCCTTTAAATTGTCCAATGTTCTTTACATATGTTATCTCATTATTTCCCTGTTTCTCAGTTATTTGTTTCTCACTGTAAAGCAAAATTGTCTAAAAAAGAGTGAAGGCTCATTTGTCCTTTTGTTTTTAGTAAATAATTTTTATTGATATATTCTACTTTTAAATAATTTATATTTCCCAATGTTTTGTTCAAGCCCTTTCCCAAGAATCATCACTGATAAAAAGAATATTTTTTAAAGCAATTGGGGTTAAGTAACTTGCTCAAGGTTACATGGCCAGGTGTTTCTGGGTGGGTGCTAAGTGAGCCCAGATTAGATCCCAGGTTATCCCAACTCTGGGGCTGGTGCTCTTACTCCCTGTGCTACCTGGCCACCCCAACAAGAATAATTTTTTAAAAAGAGGATTCTGGGAAGATGACAGAGTAGGTCAAAAAATTCCAAGCTCTCAATATTTTCCCCATAAAAGAGTTAAAATAGCACATTAGGGCAAACAAAGTGTGGGTGGAGATAAATAAGAACAGGGGCATAACCTGGGTCATTCTGGGACAATTTGAGAAGATTGGAAAAGATATCACGGGACCAGGTTTGGTCCCTGTGAAAAGTAAACACTTCCAGCCTAGACTCTTAAACAATAAGCAGAAAGCCCTGGGGTTAGATGGTTTAGGAAGCTGCCTCAGTCCCAGCCACATCAACTTTTATCCCTGGGATAGTGAGGGGAATTGGGTGTTTGAGCCTGGGAAGATCCAGGGAATCTCTGTTGACCAGGAATGATATACCCAGTTGTGCTGCAGAAAGCAAGCAGGGAGAGAAGGAACCAGAATATGCCCAGTGAGTGCAGAAGCAGAGGGACAGAAAGCCCTTGGCTGTGGGCACTTGCAGGAGATTGGAGGTTTGGCTTTGGTTTCAGGATAGAGGGAAGAACTAAAGATCTGGGGCAAGAAGCACCATTTCCCATACCTCAGGTCTAGAGGTGATTACAAATAATGAAGATATTACCAAAAAAATTGCACAGATAAAGGAGAAAGAATCCAACCATAGAAACATATTATGGGAAGAGAGATGACTGGGATTCATCTTCAGAGGAGGATATCCAAGTAAAGAAACTCCAAAAGAGTAACATCAAATGGTCACCTGCCCAAAAAAGAATTTATAGAAAATCTTAAAATAATACTTTAAAAATCAAATGACAGAGATGGAGGAAAAACTAAAAAAGAAAATAAGAATAATCCAAGAAAAAAAAGAAGGGTGTGAAAGGAAAGTCCACCAACTAGAAAAGGAGTTCTAGAATGTTAAGGAAGAAAAGGACACTTTGAAAATTAGAACTGGGAAAAATGAAGCCAGAGAAATTATAAGAGATCAAGAAACAATTAAACAAAATATGAATAATGAAAATATAGAAGAGAAAGTTGAACTTCTTATAAGAAAAACAACAGCTTTGGAGAATAAAGAAGAGAAAATATAAAAATAATTGAAATAATTGAAAGTTATGATCAGAAAAAAAATTTTGATATAGTAATACAGGAAAAAAAGGAAATTGTCATGAACCATTAGAACAAGGTGGGAAAGTAAAATAGAAAAAAATCCATCTATCACCACTTAAAAGAGATGCTATGAGGAAAACTCATAGGAATATCATAGTCAAATTCAGAAACTCCCAGCTCAAGGAAAAAATATTAAGCATCACAATTAAAACAATTTAATTATAATGGTGTCACAATTAGAATTACAAAAGATCTAGCAGCAGATACATTAAAGAAGGACTGCAGGTCTTGAAATACAACATATTGAATAGCAAAAAACTGAAGCTCTGGTCAAAAATGTCATACCCTGCAAAGCTAAGCATTATCTAGAATGCAAAAAAAGAACGTTTGAGAAACTCTCAGACTTTCAAGACTTTGTTAAAAAAAATTCTGAACTTAATAGATGATTCAACATACAAGAACCAATAGAAATATAAGGTACGTAACAAAGACTGATTATAAGGGATCCATAAGTTCAGACTATTTAATTTTAATATATGTAAAACATATATCTAACATTCTTATTAATAACTGGGTAGTACATAAGAAAGAATGGAGTAAACCTGAGTATGATATGAATTTAAAAAGTAAAGCCATTTAGGAACAGCTAAAAAGAGTTAACTATATTATGCGAATTGATACACAAGAATTAGATGGGAGAAGAGGGCTGGTAGTTGTAGTAACCTACTTACATCAGGAATGGATTTAAGAGGGAACAATGCATATATATTAAGGAGAGTATTAAAATATTTCAGAAGAAATAAAATGGTAGGGGAACAGGGAGGGGGAGAGGACAAGGAAGCGATCTTTAGAGGGGAGAGTGGGGGAATAGGTACATTGGGACATGGAAGGGTGTTTAGATTTATGGAAATGGGAGGATAGGGAAGGTTTCCTTGTAGGGGGGGGTAGGCAAGTCATAGGATGGCAAAGTAGTGGGTAGAAGTCAAGTAAAGAAGGCAGGAGGGATAGGAAGGAAGAGATATGCAAAAACATAAAAACAAAGATCAGTAATAGAAAACATTTGGGAAAGTTTATATTTGTATATATGTATTTGTGTACGTGCATATTATATATATATATATATATATATATATATATACACATATACACACACACACACACACACACCTATGGAGAAACACATCTAAGCTATAGAGAAACATATCTAAACTTTATTGTAGTCTTCTTGGGGGGGTTGGGGGAAGGGGAAAAAAGAACAAAGTAAGAAAGTTCACAGCAGAGAACAAAAGAAAACTAACAAAGAAATAAGGAAAAGATGGACAATTCTCAACACAAAGAGTATTATTTATTATATATATTTTCTTGAAATGAAATTTTATTGTTACATATTTTGGATCATCTCTTATGTTCTGCTATGCACATGATGTTTTTTTTTCTTTCTAACTTTGTTTTTAAGTTCCATTATTTAAGTTTGCGATATGTTTTTGTGTCTCTTCTCTATTCTGTATTTGTATTTTGATATTTGAGTCTAAAATAAAATTTTGGGAAAAAAGAACAATATTTAAAAACAATTTAGCAAAACCTCAAACACATAAAAATTATGACATAATATGCAGTATTCTATAACTGTAGTTTCTTACTTTAACAAATAAGGGTGAAGGATAAAGGATCAAGGAAGAGGGCATTATTTTTTTTTCTTGTCACTTTCTTTAGTTATGTTTTGTAGCACTTTTCCCTACATTAAAGATTCTAATTATGCCTCTGGGAAACACTGTGACCCATCAACCAAACCCTCAAATAATAAAACTTTTTGTGCTTCAATTTTGATTCACAACACAGAGGTATTTTTTTCCCCATTTCTCTATTTCCTTTCCTTCTCCCATATTTATTTCCTTTATCTTTACCTCTGTCCACATAGGGCATCACACCTTTACTGTGGATGCTATGCCCAAAGGGAATATAAATTTTAATCTCTAAATATTTTTGGTTGGTTCTCATTGATTGGCCAACAACAGGTGCCAGAGCAAGCCCTACTTGGTCATTCTTTGGGCTCTGATTGTCACAGAATAAATGTAAATAGCAATGTTTTCTGTTATAGCCAGAAACCCTGAGGGTATTTTCCTCTCAGATCTATTTTTGAGGAGACCATTCTTTACCTCAATTCTTATTAAGCCTTAATCACTGAATGGGCATTGCTTCAGTCAAACTGAGACTTGAGAAAGACCTTAACTTGAAAAATCCAAAGTCCCCACTGCATCCTGTGCCATCTCCAATTGTCCTGATCTATATCTGGTCACTGGACCCAGATAACTCCAGAGAAGAAAGTGAGCCTGGTGACCTTTTACAGCCCTCCCTCACTCAAATCCAGCGCACTTGCATTTCATGGTATCACTTATGTGATGTAATGGTCCTCTTTAAGAATGAGGACAAATAACAACACAGAGCCACTGGCTATCTCTCCACTCCTTTCACTTTTTTTTTAAAAAAATTTATTTAATTTTTTTATTTAAAAAATATACTCTGAGTGGAAAGTGGAAAAAATACTCAGGCAAGGAGTCAGTTAGGCTTGTGAGTAAAATATTGGTTAATATTGGTTTGTGGGAAGGCTAAAGTATGGTGTGGTTCTCTGCTATCTCGTGGTGCATTAACTTCTATGTTGCTATGATGGATTCGGTTTCCTGGTGTTGGAATTTGGTTTTTTGGTGTCTGGATAAATGTTTTGCTAGTGTTTTCTATATGGAGAGCCTGTTAGATTTTGAGGTTAAGCACCATGCAGGTCTATTTATAGTGATTGTGGGCACTGTGAATATTGTTGCTACAGAAATGAAAGGTCCCTTCATATAGTGAGAAGAAAATAAGAGGGATCTTAATGGTGCCTGGTCCATTCTGGACCTGGTTTTATGATCTGTAATAAAACAGAAAAAGTTCTATCCTTGTTAATGCAGACATTAAAAATAATTACACAACATAGTATGCTGGTCATTTGTTGAATAGGAGAATGGTATTAAATGCTACGTCCTGATCAGAGAACAATTTTACAATGAGATATTGCATTGCTTATTAGAATATCAATTAACATTAATATTAATAGTGACTTTTCAATTTCCACCAATGTCTCTGCTTGGTTTTAATTCCATAGAACATCATGCCACTCCTAGGATAAATTGGATCTCCTCTGATGGTTCTTTTCACACACACTTTTCAGGTATTTTTCATTTTATCATTTATACATTTACTCCTATTTATTCCATCTTCTTTGTCTTCTACAACTATTAGCTGCTTGAGGAAGGATTGCCTTGCTTATTATTATTTGTATACTCAGTGTTTAGCAAAGTGCCAGGCATATAGGAGACATTTAGCAAATATTATTGAATTTATTGAATATGACTTATCAAGAAGTTTATACTTCAAAATTCACTAAGAACCACATTTCTTTTTTTTCTGTTTAAGTACATTAAAAACTTCATCATATAACAATCCTGGTTTGTCCTACTTATATATGTTATCTTCTTTCTCTTCTATTCATTGTTTTTTTAAACATCTTGAATTAAATTTTTGAGTTCTAAATTCTATCGCTCCCACCCTTCTTCCCCTCCTCATCCCCCAGATGGTAAGCAATTAGATATAGGTATACAAGTGTAATTATGTAAATTATTTCCATATTAGACACTTTGTTCAAGAAGACTTGAATAAAAGAAAGAAAGTGGAAAATATTTTGCTTCTATCTGTTTTCAAATAATATCAGTTCTTTCTCTGGAGGTGGATAGTATATTTCATCATAAGTACTTTGAGTTTGTCTGGGATCACTGTATTGATAAGAATAGCTAAGTCACTCACAATTCTTTGCCAAACAATAATGCTGTTACTGTGTACAATGTTCTCCTGGTTCTGTTTACTTAATATATCTGTTCATGTTAAGTATTTCTAGTTTTTTTCTGAAATCATCCTCCTTGTCATTTCTTATAGTGCAATTATATTCCATTACAATCATATACCACAGCTTGTTTCATCATTCCCCAATTGAAGAGCATTCCTTTAATTTCCAATTCATAGGCACCACAAAAAGAGCAGCTATAAATATTTTTGTACTGGTAGGTCATAT
>NW_027187327.1:2706682-2815778 GCF_028583685.1 Petaurus breviceps papuanus
TTCCTTCTTGATGGTGCCTTTCAGAAGGATATAGTTTTCTTCCTTCTCTCTTTTAATTAGATCTATTTTTGCATTTGCTTTATCTGAGATAAGGATTGCTACCCCTGCTTTTTTTACTTTAGCTGAAGCATAATATATTCCATCCAGCCTTTTACCTTTATCCTGTGGGTATCCCCTTGTTTCAAATGTGTTTCTTGTAGACAACATATTGTAGGAGTAGGGTTTTTAATCCATTTTGCTATCTGCCTCTTTTATGGGTGAGTTCATCCCATTCACATTCCCAACAATAATTACTATGTCTCTTTTGCTCCATCCTATTCCCACCCCTGTTTATGTTTTTGTTTCTTCCTTCTCCAGTCCCCTCCTTAAGGGTTTTCCTTTTGACCACCACCTCCCTCAGTATTCTTTCCCTGTGACCCCTCCTTCTTTACCTACCCTTTCCCCTTACTACTATTTCCCTCCCTTCTAGCCCTCTCATCTTATCTCTCCCCTTCCCCCTTTAATGTCTATAGGGCACAATGGATTTTTATACTTATCAGAGTATGTTATTCCCTCTTTGACCCCAAACCAATGAGAGTAAATTTCATACAGTGCTCCCCTCCCTCATTCTTTTCCCTTTATTTAATGAGTTTTTGAGTCTTTTCACATTAGAATTTTAAACTTAACTGATTGTGTTGATACCTCTTTGAACTAGAACCAATGAGAATAATGTTCAGATGATGTTCATCTCACTCTTTCCTTCCTCTCTTCTATCATATGTTTTTGGTACATCTTTGTATGTCATAATTTACTTTTCTCTGCCTCATCCTTTCCTTTTACCCAATTATAATTCCTTTGAACCCTTTAATAAGGTTTTTTTTAATCATCAGATTAGTTCATTTATACCCACACCCTCTGTCTATGTATATCCCTTTTAAAGGTCATGATAATAATATAAATTTCAATATTGATAGTTATCAGCTTCTCATATAGGGATATAAACAGTTTGCTCTTATTGCAACCCAAGTTATGAGCATATGTGCATAAGTGTGTGTGTGTGTGCATGTGTGTATATGTGTGTGTGTGTTTTCCTTGTTTACCTTTTTATGTCTTTCTTGAGTCTTGTAGTTGGAGATCAAATTTTCCATTGAGCTCTGGCTTTTTCATCAAGAAAGTCCAAAAGTCCCTTATTTCATTAAATGACCATCTCCTTGCCTGAAAGATTATGCTCAGTTCTGCTGGGTAGTTCTTCCTTGGTTGCAGTCCTAGCTCTTTTGCTTTATGAAATATCAAATTCCAATCCCTCAGATATTTTAATGTAGAAGATGCTAGGTCCTGTGTAATCCTGACTGTAGTTCCACAATATTTGAATTGTTTCTTTTTGGCTGCTTGCAGTATTTTCTTCTTAACTTTGTAATTCTGGAATTTGGCTACTATATTTCTTGGAGTTTTCAATTTGGGAGCTCTTTCAGGAGGAGTCTGGTGAATTCTTTCAATAACTATTTTACCTCCTTATTTTAGTACTTCAGGACAGTTTTCTTTTACAATCTCTTGGAGCATGCTGTTCAAGCTGCTTTTTCATCATGGCTTTCCAGTAGACCAATAATTCTTAGGTTATCTCTCCTGGATCTATTCTCCAGGTCAGTTGTGTTTCCAGTGAGATATTTTACACTTTCTTCTAATTTTTCAATATTCATGTTTTGCTTAATTGACTCTTGGTTCATCATAGAGTCCTGAGATTCAATTTGCCTGATTCTAATTTGTAATGAATTATTGGTTTAATAATGAATGAATTGGTTTTAATTAATGAATCTTTGGTTAGTTTTTGAAAGTCCTTTTTAGGGTGATATTTTCTCCATTTAGTTCCCAAATTTTACTTTTGAAGGATTTGTTTTCTTCAGTGAGACTTATTTCCAATTTCGTCACTGTACATTTAATTTTATCTTCTACCTCTCTAATTTGGCTTTTAATATCTATCTTGATCTCCTCCAAGAATGTTTTTTGGGCTTGAGGCCAGTTCATATTTCCTTCTGTGGTCTCAGGTGTGAGTATAGAGTTCATGTTGTCCTCTGAATTTGGTTCTTCTTGCTTGTTATGATAAGCTTGTATCAATTTTCTTGCCTTTGCCTTCTCCTTCCCAGTTTTCTTCTTTCCCATTGTGATTTCCTATTTCCTAATTTCTCAGGCTGGGAGCTAAGCACCTGGTTGTTGACTTTGTGTGCTGTAGTCTTTGGGTGTCTAGACTGAGGCCAAGGCCAGGATTCTCAGTGTTTCCCCTGAATTGCCCTGAGGCTCACAGTGTAACCTGTGGGGGAGTGGTGGTCTGGCTGCTTCAGATTTCTGCCTCTATGCCCCTGCGCTGCAGCTCAGGCAGGCTCAGCAGCTGGCAGCACTCCTCTCTGCAGAGTTCCCTGGTAATGCTAAGGTCCACATGGGCTGGTGTTGTTAGTGTTTGCTGGCTTTACCACCCTGGGCTTTGGGAGCTTTTGCTGGTGAGGTGAGGTGGGGCTTTTTGGGACCCCTCCTACCCTTCACTTCAGACTCTTTACTGCCTCAGTTACATCCTTTCTCAGTGACTCCTAAGCCTAAGGCTATTTCTGCTCTTTCAGGATTTTATTCTAGGTGGGACATTTATCTCTGGGTTTTCTAGGTCAGGGAGGGAGAATCAGAGCAGCTAGTTTTTACTTTGCCATCTTGGCTTCTGGAAAATCAGGTAGGTGATTTTTAAAATTCCAGGCTGTGGGCTGATAGCCCCAGGAGTAGCTGCTCTCTCTGCTGTGGGTCTTGTGCTTTCTTTTACCCAGCTCCCACAGATCCTCCCATCCCTTGGTGAGACTCTGGTAGGAAGGCTATGAATGCCCTTGGGTTGAGTGAGTCTGCTGGCTGGGGCTCCTTCTCACTCCACTGTAGTTTGCTCTCTAGTCTGTGCTGGTGCAGTCCCTGCATGTTCTGTGCTCCCCCTGTCCAGAACCATGTGGGCCCTTTCCTGGGCTGGATTCTGCCATGCTCTGTCTCCCAGTGGATTCTGTCACTCTAAAATCCATTGAGATTCTCTTTTTAAAGTTTAGTGACAGGATTCACAGAGGAGCTTAGAAAACTTACTGCTTCCTTTCTGCTATCTTAGCTCTACCCCTGAGGCTCATTTCTCTCATCTGAAAGATCATGGGATTGGAATAAAAGAACTCTAAGTTCTCTCCTGCTTTAAAGAGCCATGTGTTAATGAGGATGACAAGGCATCTGAGAATTCCTTAGGAATACAGTATGGAACCACTTTATTTGTCTCATGAACCATGTTCTCCTGATGAGTATATACAGCATTAACAGTACTCTGTCCACATACCCTATATTTTCCTGAACTTAGACATCATCTAGTCCAACCTATACATGACAAAAACACATAATAAAACACCCCTGAAAAGCACATAACCTAGGTGTGGGAAACTTGTGGTTTTGAGGCTACATGTGACCCTCTAGATATGGCCTTTTGATTGAATACAAACTTGACCCAACAAATCCCCTTAATAAATTGATTGTTCTGTGAAGATTGGATTCAGTCAAAGGGCCACACTTAAGGACCTAGAGGGCTACATATGGCCTCAAGGTCACAGGTTCCATACCCTAATCTAGCCTATGCATGAAGACTCAAGGAGGAAATAAATGTTCATGGGGCAGCCCATTTCACTTTTCAACAGTTCTAATTATTAGTAAGATTTTTAGTGTCTAAGTCTAAATTGACCTCTTTGCATCTTCTACCCATTTCTCATGGTTCAGTTCTCTGGGCCAAACAAATTAAAAAAAGTCTTTCTATTCTTAGCCAGAAGTCGCAACTCATTCAGATGTGTGCCTTTTGCATATTGTCCCAAAGGCCCATTTTCTGTGATTTACTGAGATTATTACTAACTTTGTAGGGCTGTTCCAGTTCTAGCATTGATTTCCTTCTGCTCAGACTTAACAAATGATCATATGAACTATGATCCAAAGAGTGATTTATTTCCATTAACTGAATAAGTACATAATATTGGGTATCAGGAAATCTGTATTCTATGTGCATATCTGTATCTGTATATATGAATACATACAAATACACACCCCCCCCACACACACACACCTTGAGTAAACAATGCTGATAGGCATCTGGGAGACAAAGAAAATTAAATAGTTTCTGCCTTCAAGAATCTTAGGTTCTAATGAGGATAAATAGCCTAAAAAGTGATTACATCAGCATAAAAGAAGTAAAAAAAATAAACATGGAAGAAGTTAAAAACAACTGAATTAATGGATAGACTGATAGATAATTGAATGAATGAGTGAGTGTAATTTGGGGAAGGGTATCACTAATAATTCAGAGTAATAGGAAAGGCCTTGTACAGGAAGAAGCACTTTTAAAAAATGGAATCCAAGAGTTCCAAGAAGTAAATGTGAGCAATAAGATTGTTCTAGCCATGATGACAACCTAGACAGCAGTATGAAAGTAGGAAACTGAATGTCACATATAGAGAACAGCAAATCGATCAGTTTGACTAGAATATAGATTTTTGGGGGGAGACCAACATATAATCATCCTATAAAAGTTAACAGAAGTCAATTTTAAATGTTAAGCAGAGGAATTTGTATTTTCCCCCTAGAAGCAATAAGGAAGCACTAAAGATTCTTGGGCAAAGAAGTGACCTGTGTTTGAGGACTATTATTTTGGCAACTTTGGGGAAAATAGACTAGATCATAGATCTAGAGCTGAAAGAAGCCTCAGTCCAAAACTTTTAATTTAATAGATGAGCAATCTCAGTCCCAGAAAGTGCAGTAATTTGCCCAAAATGACAGAGTACTTAGGCTCAAATTCCACTTCTTATTTAATATAACTTTGATAACTCACTTTATCTACCTTCTCCTGGGTTTTCTTCATCTAAAAAAGTGAGGTTTGGGGCCAGTAAGCAAGTTAGGGAACTTCTAGTTTAGCTCAATGAGCCTATCATAGTAGTCTACTTAGACCTAAATAAGGTAGTAATCTAATAAATTGGAAGGAATGGAAGAGAAATGAGAGATGTTAAGGATGAAGAATCATCAAGATTTGGCCATTGATTAGCTATCAGGGATGAGTGTTAATGCAGAATCAAGAATGACTACAGGATCATAGGTCTCAGATATTGAAGAAAGCTGTTTCTCTCAACAGAGTGAGAAAGTTAGAAGAAGGTAGTTGTTTATAGATAATGAGAAAAGGTTCTGTTTTGGACATGGAGAGTTTGAGATACCAATGGGGATATCCTATAGGCAGCTGAAGATATGGAACTGAATCTCAGGAGAGAAAAGAATACTAGATCCATAGACCATGGAGTCAAGCAAGAAGCATTCATTAAGCACTGCAGGCAATGCACAAAGTATTTTGGATACAAAGACAGAATCAAATATTCCTTGTCTTCAAGGAACTTACATTTTAATGGAGGAGTCATTTATATATAAATAATAGTTGAATCCATTGGAATTGTTGAGATGACCAATATAAAAAATGTGGAAGGAAAAGAGGAGAGGGCTCAGGACAGAGTCATGGAGTGCATCACATACAGGGGCAAGAGATGGATGATGACCTTGCAAACAATGGTGAATAAGAAATTATAAGAAAATTATGACTGAACAATGTCAAAAAGGCCAGAGGAGAGAGCATTCAGGAGGATTTTGTCAAAAGTGTCAAACATTGCATCAGAGTCAAGAAGAACAAGGACCAAGGAAAAAAAATTGACTCTAGGAATAAAGCCACCATCCATAAGCTGTGAGAGTGGTTTCAATGGAGTGGTCATGATAGAAGCCAAATTACATGGGACTAAGAAATGAGTGAAAGGTGAGAAAGAAGAAAAAACAGATAAATTTTTTTTCCTACAAATTTGGTTGTGATACAAGAGATAGTAGATGATGATTTAAGGGAATGATAAAATCAAGCTATCAATGATAGGATCAAGGGTATTTTTTGTTTGTTTCTTTTCAAGGTTGATGGAGACCTAGGCATAATTTTAAGCAATAGGAAAGGAGCCTTAGCTGGCTCCTCAGTGAAAGAAATTCATAAAATGCTATACAATTGTGAATAGCTATTATACATTTGACTCAGTGTATCCACTGAGAGGATCCCTAATATCTCCTTTTCATAGAAGCAGTTTTCAGTTCCCTTCAAAAATATATAGAGGGAAAACACTCTATGCCAATTACTATGAATTCTTTTTTTATTATTATTTTGCTTTTTTGTTGGAGGGGAGAAGGCAGGGCGATTGGGGTTAAGTGACTTATCCAAGGTCACATGGCTAATGAGTGTCAAATGTCTGAAGCCAGATTTGAACTTAGGTACTCCTGACTCCAGGGCCAGTGCTCTATTCACTGCACAACCTAGCCACCCCAATTACTATGAATTCTTTAGCATGGTTTTACATATTCCAGTGTAAACTACAGATAAGA
The DNA here is from genome assembly GCF_028583685.1 of Petaurus breviceps papuanus. Lineage (NCBI taxonomy): Eukaryota > Metazoa > Chordata > Mammalia > Diprotodontia > Petauridae > Petaurus > Petaurus breviceps. The sequence continues at coordinate 2,713,097 of NW_027187327.1, forward strand.
AAAAAAAATAGCTATTTGAATAGCCCAGTATAATAGAAAGAGGAGAGTATTTGTAGCCATAATGTATAGGTTCATATCCATATCTGGAAGTCAATATACCTTGAGGAAATAACTTACTCTGACATTCAGTTCTTTTATCTGCTACAAAATTTTGCATTTATACAAGCTCTAAGATCTCATGTAGCTCCAAAGTTATGATCTCATATCATCAACTCTTGACTATAACATCACTTTATCCTAATCCTTTAAGGTCTTTCTTCAGTCCTGACTCTTCCATGAAAAGTCTTGTTACCTCCAACTCACAATGAGTTCTTCCTTCTCCAACTACTCATGGCACCTTCTATAAAAGCAAAATTGTCTCTTTACTATACATTTATATGTACTCGTATTCTTTTTTTTTTTTGTACATTTGTCTCCTCTCCCAATTAAATGGCAAAAACCTCAAGAATGGGAGTCAGGTCTTTGACTGATTTACAGAATTTTCCCTGTGTCACACTGGTCCAGTGCTGAACATGAAATCATGTCCAATTCATACTTTTATTGGTTGATTAAAATGACAAATTGTCTTTTCTCTGTGGACTCAATTTTTCCTCTTCAGCTTCGTGATACTAATGATTCTTGTGGAATCTCCTTCCCTAGAGATCTTGAGGAATGGACTGAAGACCCATTTGTTTGAATTAGTTTAGAGGAAGACTTCCTGGAGGAGAGGGGATTGCTAAATAACCACAGGCCCCATCCAGGTCTATATTTCTATGATCTTTAAAAAAGAGTAAACAGGATCATAATGAATTTCACAGATGATACTAAAATGGGAATTGTTGGAGTAATAAAACGCGCCCTAGCAAGGGAAATAAAAATGAGGTTCAACTTGGAAAAATAGCTAATACATCTGGGAGAAAATAATTCAAAACACAGATATTCAGTAGGAGGGAGGAACTTGGAAAGCATCACATATAGCAGACTATCAGTGTATTGTCCAAAATCTAAATTTCAGTCTCAGTACAGTTAGCCTGTCTTCCCTGCCCCTCAAAGAGGGCACTGATTTTTTTTCAAATCATAACAGAAAAGATCCTTATATTTTAATTTGGGCTCTTCTCAATCACAAAAGATACTAGTCAAACTGAGAGAGTTCAAAGATGAGAAATGAAAATGATTAATGGGAACGATGTAACTACTTATTTTTGATGATAGATTTAGGGAATTGAATAAGAACAAATCACTGGAGCAAAAACTGGGATGACATAAAGTAATCTACAAGATATTTGACTGATGCAAATCCCCCTAGGGTTTCCTATAAATGAGTATCAATGATGTAGAGGGCAGAGTATGCTTATGAGCCAGAATGTGAATTTAGATTTTTCCCCAATGGTTTCCCAGGTGTTTTGCTTTTTAATCTTGCCTTCTGTCACACCCCCATAAGTGTTTTTCTTTGTGCCTCATTGTCCCTTAGCTGACCTTATGCTAACAGATGTCAGAAACTCATGATTCCCTTAGCTACATGCATATGAGTATGCACTGTGCATGCATGTGCGCATGCACACACACACACATACACACATACCAGGTATTCAGTTCAGAAAACTTCCATATTTTGGTTCAGCTAGAATATAAATCATTCAACGCTGTAAAAGTAATTTAATAAATCTTTGAAAATTGTCTTCAAAATTAATTAGACACACAGAAAGACTTTTTGCCTTAGCCAAATGGTCCTACTCATATTTTTCATCACCAACCCTCCTATTTCTTTCACATCAGTACACTAAGGGAATACAAACCTCTCCTTATTTCAGATAGATTTGAAATTTCTCACAAGCACAGATTAGCATGAAAACCAGACAGAAAAAAAAAATCAGACAGTATGAACCTTCTCCTTAGGCCGGCTTTCTCATTCTTGTTTTCACTACCCTGATTTCTTTTAGGCTAGGGGTGTGAAGCAGTGCTCCTTTGCAAATTTCCTTGTGGAAAAATAATTTCTATTCCCACTTCTTTCAATATCAAGAACTCTTTCATTCTCACATAGGTAACAGCATTTACAAAGACATGGTGGCAACTGACCTAAGGATTCTTGGAAAAATGCATTTGGCAGAAAATAGGGAAATAATTGTGTGCTAAATAAGAGTTCATAGGCTCTTTATTTCACTTCATCACAAATACAGATCAATAGTCCTTATCCTTTCCACTGCACCTAATTGCTCTCAAATGTTACCTCATCTGGAGAACAGACAAGTCTTCTATTGAAGTTATCAATGCTAAACCCACAGAGGAAATGCTTGTTAAGAATTAATTATCAGACACTTGAGAAATAGCTTAATTATTTCATGACTTCATTTGGAATTCTATGTGTTTCAGGGGAAACAGAAACACTTATATGAATGACAACTATGTTCCTCAAATCTGTGCTTTGGTTATTGAAAACAAAAGATCTGATATTAAATTTAGCCCAATTTATGATGTATTTTTTAAGTACTAAGTGCAAGACCACAATGTTTCTTTCCTGCAACATAAAATCAAATGATGGTCAAATAATCAATCAGCAAATGCACTGACTATGTCCAATATCCAAGGCACTCTGGGAGTGATTCAACACCCCAAAGGACACATTCCAAATTCTTGTCACACCTAAGTGAGAAGATGGACACATGCATAAAATCATGAGAATAATAGAAAAAATGGCAAGTGCCAAGTGATCAATTTGTTTAGCAACAAATGCTACAGAAATTTAGAGAAAGAGGGGATCAGTGTGACCCCAGGTCATAATGGACAGATTCATGGAGAAGAAGGCATTGAGGAATGAATCAGATTCTGATAGGTAAAAAGGAAACCAGAAGACTATCCATGCAAAGAGAGGTAAATATGTTGAGTCAAAGAGAGAGAAGGCATAGTCCTTTGTAGCAATTATCAATAAACAAGTCTTATATGAGTAAGGTGTTTATGTAGAGAATTTTAGGAAACAGAGAAAATAAAATTAATTCCTGGAAAACTTAAAAAAGACTAAGGTCTCCCAGTGCATCTGGGACTGTCTGCAATCATCCTGATCTATAGCATGCCAGCGGAACCTTATTGTTCCATAGGAAACAGTGAGGCTGGTGACTTTGCACAGTCCTTCCTCACTTACATCCAATCTACTTGCAAGTCACTGAATCATGGTGGTAATGTTATGATGTCATGTTCTTCTTTGAGAATGAAGGAAAAACAACCTGTGAGTAGTAGTAGCTGACCCACTGGAGACCCAACTGGCCAGTTCAATTTGGGCAGTGCAGTTCCTTTCTTCCTTCCTTCCATGCATCCTTCCTTCCATGCATCCTTTCTTCCTTCCTTCTTTCCTCCTTCCCTCCTTTCCTTCCTTCCCTCCTTCCTTTGTGCCTCCCCTCTTCCCTCCCTCCCTCTCTCCCTTCCTTCTTCTCTCCCTTCCTTCTTTCTTTCTCTCCTTCCTTCCCTTCCCCCTTCCCTCCTTTATCTTCCTCTGTTCACATAGGGTATCCTGCCCTTACTGACAGTGCTCTACCCAAAGGAATATAAATTTTTATTGCTGAAAACCTCACATGGTATCCTGGGTTATACTGGCTAGATTTCTTTATTAAGCACCATGCCTTAAATTCAAGTCACTCTGCCTCTAATTGATTGGCCAACAATAGGACCCAGCTCAAGCCTTACTTTGTCATTATTTGGATCCTGATGGCTCAGAGTGTAACAGCAATTAGGTCAGTTTTGGCCAGAAACCTTGATTGTCTTCCCTTCCCAGATTTATTTATTTATTTACTAGGTAAAAGAGGCCATTCTTTGCCACACTTCTTACCTAGCCTTAATCACTAACTGGGCATTGCCTCAGTTAAACTGGGACTAGGGAAAGAATTTGGCTTGGAAAAGCTAAGGTCTCCCACTGCATCCAGGGCCATCTCTAGTCATCCTGATCTATGTCTTTCCAATGGATTCAGATGGCTCCAGAAGAGAGGATAAGGCTGATGATTTTGCACAGCCCTTCCTCTCTTAGATCCAATTCACTTGCAAGTCATGGCAAAATCTTCCTGATATTAGGGTTATCTTCAAGAATTAAGGACAAACAATAACCTGTAAATAGTAGTAGTTGCCCCACTGGGGACCTAAGTGACCAGTTCCAGTTGGGCTCACTCTTTCCTACCTTTCCTCCTCACTCCTTTTCTAGCTCTCTCCTCTCCTTCCCTCCTCTCTCTCTGTTGAAATATGGGACCATACCCTTACCTGCAGGTGCTCTGCTTAAAAGAATATACATTTTGAAAGCAAAGGTAGTGCTCATGATTTCAGACAAAGCAAAAGCAAAGATAGACTTAATTAAATGAGACAACCAAGGAAACTACATTTTGCTTAAAGGTACCATACACAAAGAAGTAACATTTTTTTTAAATTAAAATGTTTCTCTGATTATGGCCTCATTTCCCAAATATATAGTGAACTGAGTAATATTCATAAAAATAAGAGTCATTTTTAATTGATAAATGGTCAAAGGATATGAACAGGCAGTTTTCAGAAGAAATCAAAGCTGTATTCATATAAAATTGCTCTAAATCACTAATGATTATTAAAAAAAACAAATAAAACAACCCTCTCACCTATCAAAAATGACAAATTCTGGAGTGGATGAAGGAAAATAGGTAAATTAATAAACATTGGAGGAGTGAACTGATTCAACCCTTCTGGAGACTAATCAAACTCTGTTAAAGGGGTAATAAAATTGTGCATATTCTTTGATCAAGCAATACCATTAGTTGCTTTATAACAAAAGAGATCAAAGAAAAAAGATCTCTAAATATATCAAATATCTACAGCACAGAAGTATTTATGTTTGTAGTGACAAAGAATTAGAAATTGAGAGGATGTTTTTCATTTGGAGAATAACTGAACAAGTTGTGCCATATGATTGTAATGTAATAGTTTTGGACTATAAGAAATGATGGGGAGTGTGGTTTCAAAAAAAAAAATATATATATATATATATATATAATACCTACAAGAAGGACTTGGGAAATCACTGGACATAGTACCAGCAATCTAGAATGATGATCAACATGAAAGACTTGGTTACTCTGATCAGTGAAGTAATCCAACACAATTACAAAGAACTCATGATGGAAAAATGCTATCCTCCTCCAGAGAGAGAACTGATAAACTCAATGCAAATTGAAGTTTAATTTTCTGATTTCTTTATTTTTGGTTTGTTTTTGCAATATGGCTAATATGGAAACATGATTTACATAATTTCACATTTATAAAATATTTTTTTTTCCTTCTCAGTGGGTAGGCGAGGTTTGGGAAAAAGGGAGAGAATCTAGAACTCAAAATTTGAAAAAGAATGTAAAAAATAAATAAATTAATAATCTTGTCCTATGAGAGACAACTGAGGGTACTAGGAAATACAGTAGGCAAGAAATCAGGATAACTGGGAATAGTGCTAGATGACATTTGAGGTCTATTCTGGGTGGAAGACACTAATTTTCCTTGACATTGTCCACATGGAGGGTCTTAAGGAGGAATTCCCAAGGAAAACCTTCATTTATTTATTTTACTTAATTTTATTTATTGCCAGAAGAGCATTTTTATTATCCTAAAAAGGGAAAATTTACACTCATCCTACTGTGAGGAAGAAGTCAATGTACAGAGTGCAATTTTGAAAGGAGAACCACAAATTCATTATTTAAATGGTACATCATTCAAAGTTCTCTTGCAGAAGACAGAAAGAATCTGTTATGCTTGCAGCTTGGGCTTGGTTTGCAAACATCTTCTGAGGCAACATTCCCCTAAGGGAAATGGAAAGATCATTGAGAATGCTCCCTCCCCCACCCCAGAATTTGCCCATTCATCCTAAATCATGCTCTGTGCCCAACGATATTATTGCACAGGATTGCTTCAAGGCCTGGAACCCTCCATAACATTCCATGGGGAATGTAACTGTACTGGGCATTTTACCCAAGACTGATCTCCTAATCACTGTTTGAATGGCCTTTGCTGCATTAACTTGTCTTCAGTTCTAAAATATTTTTTTCATCAGAAAGATGAGATCAAAATTGCTAGCATTTTTTTGCCTCAGGAGAGGTCTTTTCTAACATACCAATAATGAGGAAAAGGAGAGGGATCAAAGTGGATTATCTTTCTGCATAGTTAATAAGACATTTTCAAGCTCCTTACTTCCAGAACTCATTAATGGCAGAAGTTGCCCTTCTGTGATATTCTTGCACAAAAGGCTTGAAATGTCTTTTCAGAATTGCATATGCCATAGATTCATAAGACTGTCAGTTTTCTGCTTTTACTCTGTTTCTTTATTTCATGCCTTTAGAGAGTTGCAGTGTGAATTGGAGGCTAAGACACAGGTTCTAATTTTGTATTGAAACTGAATTATCAATGAATATGGTAGAAAGTACTGTATTTAGAATGAGAAGACCTGGGTTCAAATTCCAGTTCTGCCACTTATTATAACCTTTGAGAAATTACTTCATTTCTCTAGTAATATCTTATCTGTAAAAGTGAGTAGGTTGGACTAGCTGACATCTATAGTGGGAGAAATGTTTTCTCAGGCCTAGTGAAATAGTTGGGCTAGCTTTTCATAAAACCTGCCCTGGGCAGATGGAGCTAATTGTTTGTTTTATTTTGCTTTTTTTCCTTAGAAGTTGTTGAAACTGTCCTGCATTTAATTGATTCAGAAGACTAAGGTTCTAAGATTCTGGCCATTGGCAGAGCTTCCTGCTTACCCAGTTACAAAAAAAAAAAAAGTTGGGATGGGAAAATATGAGGGATCAGGCATCTGGCCTAAAGACAAGGAATCATTAAGAAAAATATACAGAGACACAGAAACAACATTCACCCAAATTCATACTCTATTCTCCCTCAATGCCATCACCCTCCTATGGTTAAGTAAACTCCCTTTTATTAACTACCAAATATTCCATAAATGTATCATCTTGTTCTATTTTCAAAACTAAACTGTTAGACCTGAATAATACCTGATCTTTTACAACCTCTCTGGTATCTTCTAACTCTCAATATATGATCCACTGTTTCTTACAGATAGAAAGAGTAGGAGGCATTGAGTTTAAATCTTATTGTTTTTGTTTCTATGACCAAACATTAGCATCGCCATTGGGAGGAAATGCTACAAATAAAACTGACACAAATAGTTATTTCATAATAATGCTTTAAAAAAATTAACAAAAGTACATGGAAAAAGGACCTACCTGTTTCTTCTACTCTCACATTTTTCCTGTTTCCTCAATGCATTCCTATAAGACAAGTAAGTGTACCAGAGAATACAGTAGGCTGGAAATCAAGATTCCTGAGAATAGTACTGAATGACAGTTGAGGTTTATTCCAGGTGGAGGATATTGATTTTCCTTGACATTTTTCACATGAAGGGCCTTGAGGAGGAATTCTCAATCCTGCTCCCAAGTGGCTTTCTGCTTTAGATAAGGAAATATCACCACTAAACTGTTTATGTCCGTTTGAAAATGCAGTGTAACTTTCATGAAAACATGAAATCATTGCCCCATGTTTGAAAATGAATCATTATGGAAAAGGGAATGGCACTGAGAAGAGGAGAGAAGACAGCAATAACTAATGCTACTTACTTCATAGCATAGCACACAGTAACTACTATATGTACTTATATTCTATCTTGCTTCACAATATTCACACATATCCATCCCCTATCAGATTATGAACTCTCTGAGAGCATGAACTGGGTCTCATGAATTTTTCTCTATCCAATCATGTTCTATAGTGCCTATATGGCAATTGTAACTTGGCATATCTGGTAATTGTAACTTGATGCTTGTAGACTAGGTTAGAACAGGATGGAATGGAATAGAACAGGGCAGAACAAGACAGGACAGCACAGCACAGCACAGCATAGAACAGAACAGAATACAATACAATACAGTGGCATGGAATGGAATGGAATGGCATGGAATGAAATGGAATGGAATGGAATGACCTAAGAATCACCCTGTATTCTGGCATACTATTTTGATGATCTCATACCACTTTTTTTCCTCCTGTTTTTTTATATTTATTTATTTTTAGTTCTCAACATTCATTTCCCCAAGATTTTGAGTTACAATTTTTGTCTTTCCCCTACCCCCCAAATAACAAGCCAATTAAATACCCCTTCCCCCAATCCATTCTCCCCTATATCCTCCCCCGTTATCCCCCTAACTTTATAGATGGGTAAGATAGTGCTCTATACCCAACAGCCTCTACATCTTATTTCCCACTTGCATGTAAAAAACAATTTTTTTTAACATTTGTTTTTAAAACTTTGAGTTCCAGATTTTTTCCCCTCCTTCCATCCTCACCTGCCCCCACTGGGAAGACAAGTATTCAATATATGTCGTACGTGTGCAATTACCCAAGTCATTTCCATAGTTATCATATTGTGAAAGACCAACTATATTTCCCTCCATGCTATCCTGCTCCCTCACTTATTCCATTTTCTCGTTTTACCCTCTCCCTTTAAAAAAGTGTTTGTTTCTAACTATACTCTCCCCCAATCTGCCCTCCCTTCCATCATCCCCCCGTCTATCCCCTACCCCCAATTTTCCTGTAGGGTAAGATACCCGATTGAGTGTGTATGTTATTCCTATTAGCACTTTTTCAGTAGCTCAAATTATTCATTCTTTCTTGTCATATGTGTTCTTATATACAGATTTCCATCTACTAAGGGTTATGAACTAAGTTGAAGAAAATACATACGGAAGCATCGTTGTTCTGATGAATTAAAGAAATGTACAAATTACTTCCCACCATGCTTTAGAAAATCTTTGACATATTGTTTTGTCCTTTTCCTTTCCTTGAAATGGTGAAAGTGGACAAAACTTAGATAAAGACATGCTCTATCAATTCCATTACTCAATTAGTAATCCCAACCTGTCTTCAGTGACATGGAAGGCTTTCAGCCTTCATTTAATTGTGATAATAAACTATAACCACATCATTCATGTTGCTGCTGCTAAAATCTCATGCCATCATTTTCATCCTTAATTCTATTTTGCAGGTATTCCTTTCTAATAACTATATAAGTCAACTGGAAATGCTTTGCTGGGACTACAGTATGGATATTTCATTAACTTGAATAAAGCTTTTCTCATCCTTTTATTTTTTATTACAGCTATATACTAGATAATGAGCCCTGGCAGATGGAATGTACTCATAAGACAACACAAGTCCCATAGATGATAATTCATGTAGAGAAAAAAGTAATCATTAATAAATAACTTTAGACAGATGCAACAACAGCAGATTTGCTCAGACAGGTGAGCCATCTCTGTAGTGAGGATGCCCCAACACCTGCAATATTGGAAGGCAGAAGCTGCTAAACTAGTGTCCCTGAGCATCACTGTCAAAGCTCATCATTTGTGGCCTAAGAGTTGAGAAGATTTTTTTCTGTGTAAAGAAAAAGTAATTGAAGATATTGGTCAGATAAACTGGCCAACTGCTCACTAAAATTTAAGATTTTATAGCATTTTAAATTAATATATCATCCTTCTTATTTATTAATAAAAATATGCAGTTTTGTCCATCATTTCCCAAATTGCTTAGAATTAGTAGAAATTACTACCTTTATTTTTTCTGAAACTTCTGATAGTTATATGTTTATATAAATGAATTATTCAAAATACATGAAGGAAACAAACTGATTTCACTCAGGAAGTACATGTAGGTTATACATAATTACTGAAGCCAGTTTTAAAAATTATTATTGAATTCCTTTCATAAATAGTGTCATTTAAATCTGGGAAATAACTTTGCAAGTTTCCAGAGATTCAAGTGAAATAATCCCCCCAAAACATGCATTGCTCCCCAGCCTTACCTACAATATATATATATATACTGTAAATATGTAGTACATACAGTAAAACAGCAGAAATATACATACTACATATATTATATATGTGTATATGCATAAATGTGCATATACATACATACACATATACATACACACACAAATACAAATCTATTTTATTTTCTAAGGAAAGTTGTGAATGTGACCAATTTGCCGTATATGTATCAAGTTACATTTAGGTAGGCCTTTAAGGGTTTTAGAGAATTTTTCATACATTAGCCCTCTGAGGTAGGCAGTGTGAGATGTATTAGCATTTTCCAGATTAGGAAACTGAAGTTCTGATAGGTTAAATGACTACAAAATGCTCACATAGGTAGCATCTGAAGTATCTCTGTAACCAGTCCTAAATCTCTCTCTTTGAACCACCTCATAACAACACCAACTACATTTTGGAAATCTCAAGCTGAGTAAACTATACATATCTTGAGCTCAATATTTGCAAAGCAGAGCTCATTATCTGTCTCCCTAAACTATACCTTCTTCCAAACTTTCCTATTACTAAGAGTTTCAAGTCTTTAGATTGACTTACCCCAAATATACAATCCATGTCCTCTATATTGTGGTGTCTGCCTTCTCAACAACTCATATACATTACCTTCTCTTCACTCATGGAGCCACTAACTTAATAAAAGCTATTACATTGTTTCATCTGGACTATTTCAATAGCTTGCTTATTTGTCTCCTTCTCAACTCTGTCCCCATTCCAATTATACTCCTTTTAACCATCAGTGATTTTTCTGAAGCCTGGGTCTACCATGTCACTCTACTCCCACCTCCCCCATCTCCACACATTTCAATGAGAAAAATCAGTGAATCGACTGATAACTATTTATTAAGCAACTATTAAATGCCAGATACTATATTAAATTTCTGGAACACAAAAAGAGGCAAAAGATAATCTCTTCCCTCAAAGGGCTTACAATTAATGGAGGTCAGAAATATGCAAATAAATTTATACAAAGGAAGACATAAAAAGAATAATGAGGAAATAGTAGAGGGAGAACAGCATAATTAGAAAGGGTTGGGAAGGCTTTCTCACTTTCATCATTTATAAAATGAAGATAATAACATCTGTCTTATAGGATTGTTGTGGGGTAAAATGGGATAATAATTAGAATGTGCTCTATAAACCTTAAAGTACTATATAAATGCTATTTATTACTAGTCTTGAGCAATCAAGTCTCTTGATTATAATTGTGCTTACAAAATATCAATTTGACAACTGTATAGGAATGGGTTAGAGAATAGAAAGAATAAAAGTGGAAAGAACTATATGGGACTATTACAATAGTCTAAACAATAGGTGATGAGGGCTTCAATTAGGATAATTGAGTGAAAAGAAGAGGATGATTGCAAAATGTGGTAGAGATAAAATGGGCAAGATTTGGGAAGTGAATGGATATTGGGTATGGTTGTGATTAATGAGAATAAAGGGTCAGTGAATGTTTCTAGAATGAAAACCTAAGTAATTGAAAGGGAGGTGGTATCATTTACAGAAATAAGGAAATTCAGAAGAGGCAATTAGTTTAATAAAGAAATAATGGGATAAATTTTGGATATTTTGGTTTTGACATATCTAGGGACATTCATGTAGAGATATATAATAAGTATTTGGCACTGGGATAAACAGAAAAAAAGAGCAAAATACTTGTATTTTTTGCATAAAGATAATTAGTGAATCAGGAGGTGTGGATGATGGTAACTTAACAAGAGAGTGTAGAGAGAGAAAAAATAACTCAGAAAAGAGGCTTTGGTTATGTCACATAATATGTGTGCAGCATGGATAATGAACTTGTAATGGTGATTTACGAAGATCAGAGAACAAAGTAGGAGGAGAAATATAAAACAGTGGCATAAAATCCTAGGGAGGGGACTACCCATAAAAAAAGTTGTGCTCAGGAGGTGGCTAGGTGGCTCAGTGAATAGAGTACTGGCCCTGGAGTCAGGAGGACCTGAGTTCAAATCTGGCCTCAGACACTTAACACAAAAACTAGCCTTATGACCTTGGGCAAGTCACTTAGTCCCAATTGCCCTCCAAAAAGCAAAAAAAAAAGTTGTGCTCAAGCAAAGAGAGTTCAAGAAGGATGAGACTATTTTTATAGTTCATAAGCAAGCCACATAGTTCAGGAGCATCCTCCATAGATCCTTTTAATTAAAAAAAAATATTTCTCCAAAGGAATTCTGGCCAAGACATAGGAAATTGAAGGTGAACCCATAAGGACAAAAAAGAGACATACCTCAAAGTATAATATCTTTAGAATTTTCAACAGGAAAGTTAATGCTTAAAGCACTTATCCAGGACCAATCAACCTACACATAAATGTATTATTTCATTTGGGGGAAAATCAGCATTCATGGTGGAAAGAAGGAAATATCTGTGACCCTAAAACTACTTAAACAAAGATGGAAGCAGAGCACTAGACCTATTAGTAATTGGTAAATTCAATAAGAAACCAGAGTGGGTCATTTTTCTAGAGCAAGATTATGATCTAATTAATAAGTGATGAAGAGTGGGTATGCAACTCGGTCACTTTGACTCTGGAGTAGAAAGTTATGCCAGTTGATCCTCAAATCTTTGAAAAATATAGTATTCAATACCAAATGAATGTAGAGTATATCATATAATACAGAATCAGGATGGTACAAAACTCCAGCAGTTGCTCCAGAAATAAAAAAGAAGTGTCTGGTTCTAACAGAATATTCCAGTTTAGGAAGTATTCCTGAAAGAATAATTAAATAAGCAAACATTTATTTTTTTTAATCACCAATGCAATAATGGATCCAGGGATATCAAAGACAGAAGATAATAACTAAAAAAAAAAAAAAAAAAAAAAAAAAACTAAAGGCAAAGTCTCAAAGAAAAACAAAGCCAGGCTATAACATCCATTAGTATTGCTGGAACAAATGAAGTGAGACATTTTTTTTTTTAAGCAATTGGGGTTAAGTAATTTGCTCAAGGTTACATGGCCAGTTATTTTGTGTGGCTGCCAAGTCTGAGGCCAGAACCGATCCTGGGTCTCCCCACACCAGCCGGTGCTCTTACTGCGCCATCTGGCTGCCCAGTGAGACATTTTTAAAGAGAAAAAAAAATGATTTTATAAATTGGGAATTCTAGAAGAAAGCATTTGAAAAGAGTTGATAGCTCTCTAGGAAAGACTTGAATGGAGAATGAAATAGCTTAGTACATGAAATACAATTTCTTCTTTATTTAGCAGAATCCTTGAAAATTAGAATGGACAAAACAGGAGTTAATTAAACAATGGGGCAACAATAAATATGAAAAGTTAAAACAAATTCATAAAATAAAAAAAAACTTAAAAGTTATTTATCTAATATAAAAGATCAATTGATGTAGGAAAGTAATAAAGGAGAAATAATTTAGGAATCATTGGACCACCAGAAATCCATGGCCAAAAATTAAGGTCCAGATGTCATATTAAAGAAATCAACAAAAATATTTTATACTTAAAAGAAACAGAGAACAAAGTGAAAATAGAAAGAATCCACAAGTTATCTCCTGAAAGAAAACCCAAAAACCTCTAGGAATGTCCTAAACCAAATCAAGAGGTTTCAAGTAAAAAAAAATTGTTTGAAGAAGACAGAAAGAAAGGAAGGAAGAAAAAAAAAGAAGGGAGAGAGCGAGGGATGGATGGAAGGAGGGAGGGAGGGAGGGAGGGAGGGAGGGAGGGAGGGAAGAAGGAAAAAGAAAGTTCAGGTACCGAGAACCCAAGATCAGGATGACGCAAGTTTTAATAGCTATCAGTATGAAGTAGAGAATACGGAATACTATATTAATCAGTCAACATTTATGAAGCACCTACTTAGTGCCACCAAGCTAAAAGAGAACAGATATAGCCCTACAATCAAGAATAGCCATCTTGAGTGAGAAGAATAGAACCAGAAGAAATTTGTACACAATTACAGACACAACGTATGTGTGATGACCCACTTTGATAGACTGGACTCTTCTCAGCAATGCAGTGATATAAGTCAATCCCAAAGAGGCATGATGGAGAGAAATATGTGCATCCAGAGAAAGAACTAGAAAGAACTAAGTTTATATCCAGGTGGAAGCAAAATACCTGATCTTTTTCCTTCTCTTATTTGGTTTTATGTCCTCTTTACCATTTTTCATTCCAGCTTGTACAATCCATCCTTATAACATGACTAAAGTATAATGTGAAAGTATTTACAGATCCTATACTTGACTATAAGCCGCCATGGGGGGGAGGGGAGAGAGGGGGACAAAATGTGAAACTCAAGGAATTGTGGAATTGAATCCTGTAAACTAAAAGGAAACAAACAAATTAATAAAAAAATAAAAATTAAAAAAAAAGAATAGCTATCTGGTGTGTGTCTGGCGGGGAGGGGTGGGGGGAGACCAGTGAATAAGGCTATGAAGGAAAATAGATATTTTATGAAATAGAAAACCTCCCAGTATTCTTGAGGAGAAAAAAAAAAAAGAATCTTTAAAATACAAATGTAAAAGAGTTAAGAGAAATACAGTAAAAATGAAAAGACAATGTAATCTGAAGGAAAAATAGGATGTTTAAGGGTTTGCATTTTAATAGTGAGAAATTATACGAGTTCCTTGGCCCGCCCCGCTCCCCCACCTCACCCCCCCGGAGCGAACCACAAAGTCATCAGAAGTTTGTCTCCAAATAAAATAATCCCGTCTCCATATGTCAGATATAATTTCCCCCTAAGTCTTCTCATATGCACATTAAAAGTGCTCAGATCCTTCAAGTCATTCTCAAATGTCACGATCTAAAGAACCTGCACAGTCCTGGCTGCCTCTCTCTAAACACTAAACAATGTCCTTGGATTGCTACTGTATTCAGATTGGTTTGCCTGCTCTATTCACACGCACTGAATGGGGGGAAGCACGTTGTCCTGAAAAATAAATGTCCACCAAAAAAGAATCTGGTAGCTTTAGTGGATGACAAATTAAAAATGTGGTGCTCGAAACTGAATCTAATACTCCATTTGAGTTATAAAAAGGATAACATGAAATATGACAAAGCATCTTCCTATTCTTGAAAGTTGTGACCTTCTTAATACAGTTCAAAATTGGTGTAATGTGGCTGCTATATCAATTGATGACACCTATTGAACTTGCAGAGTCACTAAAACCCCCTTACCTTTTTTTTTAAACTACTGTTCATTGATGTTTCATTTAGATTGTTCTTGTTTATGTTTGACTCATAAGAGTTTTCAGATTTCTCATCTGCTTTTCTTTTTCATGCCTACTTTCTGTAGAATTTTACCTGGGGATAGATAGATAGATAGATAGATAGATAGATAGATAGATAGATAGATAGATAGATAGATAGATAGATAGATAGATAGATAGATGGATGGACGGACGGACGGATAGATGGGTGGATGGGTGGGTGGATGGGTGGATGGATAGATGGATGGATGGATGGATGGATGGGTGGATGGATAGATGGATGGAGAGAGAGAAAGAGAGACAGAGACAGAGAGGGGGGAGGGAAAGAGAGAGAGAGAAAGAAACAGTCTTCTCGGTCATTTCTGCCATGATTTTCTGGAGTCAGGAAGACCTGAATTTAAATCTAATCTCAGACAATTAACTTGCTATATGATGCTGTGCAGTCACTTAAACTTTGCTTGCCTCAGTTTCCTCAACTATAAAACAAAGTTAAAAATAGCAATTAACTTGCAGAGTGGTTGTGAGAATCAAATGAGATAACATTTGTAATAAAAAAAAAAATCAGCACAGTGTCTGGCATATAATCCACACTATAGAAATGCATATTCCCTTGCTTTTCCCATGTTTCCACATACAAACTTCAAATCTTCTAGAAGAGGATGGAATCCGGCTGATTTATGAGGTGTATGGTGAGCTTTTTCCCAAGTTCTAGTGTCATTAGGATCCACTATAAGCAATTCACATTTATTCAATGTAAATCAAAGCTACAGGAATAATGATGATGATGATGATGACGATAACCATGATGATGTCAATGGAGTAGACAACATTTACAATGAATATGTTTGGAAAAATTCCTTTGTATATATTATTTCATTTGACCCACTTTTTTTTTTAAAAGTGAAGTATCTGATTTAATATTATCACTTTTTCTGATGAGAAAACTTATACTCTAATGAGTTAAGATATTTTGGGGTCACACAACTGTTAAGTGTCTGGCACTTCTTGCCTTAAAGTACAGCACTTTGGATACAGTATAGATTGCTGGCTTTCTATGATTTTCATTGTGTTGCTGATTATTGTCTTCATTGTATGATTAGTTTACTTTATCATGTGATAGAGGAAGGTAGATCTTAAAATGGATAGAGCACTTGAGCTGAAGTAAGACCTTAGTTCAAATCCTGCCCCAGACACATAGGAGCTATGAAATTCTTGACAAGTCACTTCTCTTTGCTTCAGTTTTCTTATCTATAAAATTAGGATTAGCTCTGCTTTGTTTTTAGAATCAAATAAGTTCATTTTAATGGGACTTTGCAAATCTTAGAGCAACTTATAAATATTAGCCATTATTATTATTATTAACTAACTGAGAACTGGTAGGGAACCTAAAAGATATCTAGTCTATTTTATATAAAGATGAGAAAATTAAGGTTTAAGGAGGTTAAGTGATTTGCCCAAGGTCACATAAATAGAAAGTGGCAATTTTGTTTTTATCATTTTAAAATTATATTTATTTCCTGAAATATTTCACAATCATATGCAAAATATTAATTTAAAAATATCTTGGGGATGGCTGGGTGGCTCAGTGAGAAGAGTAGGGGCCCTAGAGTCAGGAGGACTGAGTTCGGATGTGACCTCAGACATTTAACACACACACACAAAACAAGCAAACAAAAAAAAAACCTAAGCATGTGACCTTGGGCAAGTTACTTAATCCCAATTGCCCTCCAAAAGGAAAAAAAAATCTTAAGTTCTAAATTCTTTCCCTCCTTGAGAAAGCTAGCACTTTGATATTAATTATTCATGTGAAGTCATACAAAACTACTTCCACATAAGCCATGTAGCAAAGCAAAACAAAGACAAAAAGGAAATGAGAAAAATAAAGTTAAAAATATGTTTCAATATGTGTTCAGAGTTCATGAGTTTTCTTTCTGGAGGGGGATACTGTTGTTCATTATGGATCCTTTGAAATTGTTTTGGATCCTGGTCTTGGCCTCAGGAGCTAAGTCTTTTGCAGCAATCTTTACAATATTGATGTTGCTGGGTACAATTTTCTGGTTTTGCTCACTTCACTTTGTATAAGTACATATAGATCATCCCAGGTTTTTCTGAAACAATCCTGATTGTCATTTCATATGACATAGTTGTATTCCCTCAACATCATCTACCACAGTTTATTCAATCATTCCCTAATTGATGGACATCCCCATATATTTCCAAGTCTTTGTCACAACACAAAAAGGTGTTATACATATTTTATATGAATAGATACATTTTTTTCTTTATCTTTCCTTTGATTTCGTTGGGATACAGACGTAGTGTTATTGTTTGGTCAGAGGGTATGCACAGTTTTATATCCAAATTGTTCTCCAAAATATATAGACTAGTTCACAACTCTACCAATAATGCATTAGTGAATTTTTTTTTCTGCATCACTTCCAGTATTTGTCATTTTCCTTTACTATCATGCTAGCCAATCTGATAAGTATAAAGCTATATCTCAGAGCTGTTTTAATTTACATTTCTCTGAACAGTGGTGATTTTTTTAATGTTTTATTAACTTCTTATTTACATCATTCATTTCCACCAGATTTTGAGTTACAAATTTTCTCCCCATTTTTCCTCTACCCACCACCCCAAAATAGCAGTCCCACAGGATATTCCCTCCTTCAATCTGCTGTCTCCCATATTTTCTCCCATATCCCTTTTGACTTTTCCAGTGGATCACTATGCCTCAGTGCCTGTATATCTTATTTCCCAATTACATGTAAGATGGTATTAATAGTGTATATACACACACACACATATATATACATACATATATTTGAATATTTGATTTTACAACTTTCATTCCAGATTCATTCCCTTCCTTCCTTGTCACCCACCCTTATTGGGAAGATAAGCAATTCAGTAGAGGTTATACATGTGTGGCTAATGCAAAACAATAACATAGTAGATATATTGCAAAAGACTGACTATATTTCCCTCCCTCCTATCCCACCTCCCACTTGTTCTATTCTCTACTTTGATCCCATCCCCTCTCAAAAGTGTGTACTTCCAACTTCCCGCCCCCCAAGCCTGGCCTCCCTTCCATCATTCCCCCTCTCATCCCCTTCCCCCCCTATTCTCCTAGAGGGTGAGACACCCTATTTATTGTGTATTTCACCCCCTCCTCAAGCCAGATTCAATGGGAATAACGTTGACCCATTCCCTTTTGCCTTCTTATTCTTCCCCTCCATTGTAACCATTTTCCCTTGCCTCTTCTATATGAGATAGTTTACCCCAATCTATCTCTCCCCATCTCCTCTGATTATATTCCTTCACCTTTTAAGTATAATCCCTTCCTATTAAATTGGTCCTGTGCCCTCTATGTATGTATACCTGTAAACATATATACACACATTCACATATGTATTCATATGCCCATATACCCTCATATATAGACATATATATACATATATATGTAATTATATTTCTAATCCCTTCAACTACTGAGAAAAGTTTCATAAGTTACAATTATTGTTTTTCCATGTAAGAATGTTAATAGTTCAACTTTGATAAGTTCCTTATGATTTCTTTTCCCTTTTTACCTCCTCATGCTTCTCTTGCCCCTTGTATCTGAACATCAATTTTCTATTCAACTCTGGTTTTTTTCAGTAAGAATGCCTGAAAGTCCTCTATTCAACTGAATGACCATATTTTCCCCTGAAACATGATTCTCAGTTTTGCTGTGTAGGTGACTCTTGGTTTTAATCCCAGCTCCTTGGACCTCCGGAATATCATATTCCAAGCCCTTCGATCCCTCAGTGTAGAAGCTGTCAGATCCTGGGTTATCCTGATTGTGTTTCCACAATATTCAAATTGTTTCTTCCTGGCTGCTTGTAATATTCTATCCTTAATCTGGGAATTCTGGAACCCGGCTATAATATTCCTAGGAGTTTTCTTTTGGTGATCTTTTTCTGGAGGTGATCAGTGGATTCTTTCAACCTCCATTTTGGCCTCTGGTACTAAAACATCAGGGCAGTTTTCTTTGCGAACTTCCTGGAGGATGATTTCTAGGTTCTTACTTTGGTTATGGCTTTCAGATAGTCCAATAATTTTTAAATTATCTGTCCTGGATTTATTTTCCAGGTCAGTGGTTTTTCCCATGAGGTATTGCACATTGCCTTCTATTCTTTCATTTGTGTGGATCTGTTTAACAGCATCTTGATTTCTCATAAAGTCATTAGCTTCCATTTGCTCCAATATAATTCTGAAGCAATGATTCTCCTCATTGAGCTTTTGAGATTCTTTTTCCATCTGGCAAATTTGACTTTTTAAGGCATTCTTCTCCTCATTGCCTTTTTGAGCCTCTTTTGCCATTTGAGTCAGTCTGTTTTTTAAGGTATTATTTTCCTCAGTCAGGCTGTTGACTCTCATTTTATAATTTTCGTGCATTGTTCTCATTTTTCTTCCCAATTTTTTCTCCACTTCTCTTATTTGGTTTTCAAAATCTTTCTTAAGGTCTTCTATGGTCTGTAATCAGCTTATATTTTCCTTTGAAGCTTTTGGTTCAGGGGTTCTGACTTCACTGTTTTCCTCCTGTTCCATGCTTTGCTCCTTTTTGTCCCCCAAATAGGAGTCTAATGGAATCTTCTGTCTGCTTTGTTTCCTTTGCCTGCTCATTTTGCCACTCAATAACTTGACTTTTGGGCTTTTTGCCACAGTAGGACTCTGCCACCAGACAGAGGAGCTTTCATACCAAAAGCTGGGGTTTTCTTGGCTGCCGGAGGTATTTGAAGGGTTCCCTCTCTGAGGTCTCCACGAGCGCTGGCAAGCTGGACACACACCCCAGGACCTCCACCCTAGACTGCAATCCAGATCCAAGCAGGTTAAAGCAAGCATGATAACCCCTCAGACTGGTGCTTGGTCCCCCTACACTCTACAGGCCTGGAACTGAAGCTGCCCTGTGGCACTGGCTAGCTGTGCCAGTGTCTCAGCGGCTTCTCACCCAGGGGGTAAAAGCCATGCACTCCCACTTACTGGTCCCAAAGTCCAGACTGCACTGACCTCTCACTTTGTCCTTCGCATCTATGTGTTGATAAATCTGGAAACTGCCACAGCTGCTGCTGATCTGAAGTCCCTATGGCCAGGGGCTGGTCAGGCCCACCCTGGGGCTAATGCCTCGGCATGGGGCGGGGCTCCGCTCCCAGGCTGTGCTGGATTCCTGCTGGCCTGCTGGTCTGTCTTCAGAGGGAGGTTAGCTTCTCTGTGTCATTTTGTGGGTTCTGCAGCTCCAAAGTTTGTTTAGAGTCCCCTTTTTACATGGATTGGGAAAGGTGGAAGCCGGAGCTGTGGGAAGGTCATGCTTCTACTCTGTCATTTTGGTTCTGCCCCCAACAGTGGTGATTAAAGAATTTTTCATTTGACTTTTGATAGCTTTGATTTCTTCCTCTGAAAACTACTTGTTCAAATCAATTGATCATTTTGAAATTGCTTTTATTTTCATAAATTTGAAACAGTTCTTTATATATGTGAGAAGAGTGATTTTTATCAGAGAAACTTGCATAATTTTCTGCAGTTTCCCATTTTTCTTGTAATGTTTTTTTTGTTTGTACAAAATTTTATTAATTTTATGTAATCAAAATTATCCATTTTACTTTCTGTCATCCTCTGCCTCTTCTTTTGTCATAAACTCTTCCCTCATCCACAGATCTGACAGGCACATTATTTCATGTTGCCCAAATTTATTTCTAATACCATCCTTTAAGTCTAAATCATGTTCACATTTTGACGTTATCTTTGTATACAGTGGAAGATGTTGATCTATACATAGTTTCAGCCCAACTACTTTCCAGTGGCAGCAGAAATTTTTGTCATATGGTGAGTTCTTACCCCCAAAAGACTGGATCTTTGTGTTAATTAAAGAGTAGATTACTATGGTCATTTACCATCCTTTATAAAGTACTTCATCTATTCCACTGATTTACAACTTTATTTCTTAGACAATATCGGATTGTTTTAATGATTATTGCTTTGTAATACAGATTGAAATCTGGAACTGTCAAGTCACCTTCTTTTAAATAATTTTCCATTGATTCCTTTGATGTTCTTGACATTTTGTTCTTCCAAATGAATCTCTTTTTTGCTTTTTTTTTTTAAGTAGGGAAGGCAGGGCAATTGGGGTTAAGTGACTTGCCCAAGGTCACATGGCTAGTAAGTGTTAAGTGTTTGAGACCAGATTTGAACTTAATTCCTCCTGACTCCAGGGTGGGTGCTCAATTCACTGAACCACCTAGCCACCCTGCAAATGAATCATACTAATATTTTTCTAGCTGTATAAAATATTTTTGGTAGTTTGATTGAAATGACAGAGAACAAGTAAATTAACTCAAGCAGAATTTTAATTTTTAAAATTTAATTTTCTCAATTACATGTAAAAGTATCAATATGCATTTTTTAAATTGAGTTCAAATTGTCTCCTTCCCTCCTTTACCCCTCCCTGAGATGGCAAGCAATTTGATATATGTTATACATATGCAATCAAGCAAAATATATTTTAATAGCCACATGACAAAGAAAATGAAGATCAAAAAAGTTTTTTTTAAATGTATGCTTTGATCTGTATTCTGACTGCAATGATTCTTTCATTGAAGGTGAAAGCAGTTTTTTATCATAAGTTCTTTAGAATTTTATTGGATTATTGCTTTTCTGAGAATAGTTAAGTGATTCACATCTGATCATCACTCAGTATTGCTGTTAAGGTATACAATGTTCATGTAAGTCTTCTCAGGTTTTTCTGAAAGCATTTTACCATTTTTCAGAACATAATAGTATTTCATCACAATCATATAGCACAATTTTTAGCTATTCTTCAATAGATGGACATCTCCTCAATTTCCAAATCTTTATCACCACAAAAGTCCATTTTCCTTTTTCCTTGACCTCTTTGGAATACAGAGTAGAACTGGTATTGCTTGGTCAAAGACTTTGTGATTTTTTATTGGGCATAGTTTCAAACTGCTCTCCAGAATGGTTGCAACAGTTAACAACTCCACAGTGCATTAGTGTGCTTATTTTTTCACATTCTTTTCAATATTTGTCATTTTTATCATATTATCCAACAATTGTTATTTTTTATTATATTCATTTGATATCGCACAGAACAATAATTATTTTCCTAATTGTTTAGATGTGACTCATTTTTGTGAACAATGTTTTGCATTTATACAGTTCCTTGGCAGGTTGACTACCAAGTATTTTATATTGTCTACAGATATTTTAGATGGAATTTCTCTTCTATTTCTTGCTGCTAGTTTTATTGATAATATATAGAAATGCTAATGATTTGTGTGGGTTTATTTTATATCCTGCAACTTTGCTAAAGTTTTTATTTATTTCAATAGTTTTTTTTATTTGATTCTCTAAAATTCCCCAAAAATGTTATCATATCATGTGCAATAATAATAATTTTGTTTGTTGCCTATTTTATTCCTCCAATTTCTTTTTCTTGTTTTATTACTCTAACTAGCATTTTTAGTACAGTAATTAATAGTAATGGTGTTAAGGGAATCCTTTTTATCCTGATCTCCTTGGGAAGTCTTCAGGTTTATTCCCATTGCAGATGATATATGCTCTTGGTTTCAGATAGATACCCCTTATTATTTGGAAAAAATCCAACCTTGATTCTTATGCTTCCTAGTGTTTTTTAATGAATGTCCGTGTTCATCAAAGCCTTTTTCTGCGTCTCTTAATATAATAGTTTGATTTTTGTTGTTTTTGCTATTGATATGGTAAATTATGCTGATGGTTTTCCTAATATTGAAATAACTCTGGATTCCTGCTATAAATTCCACATGGTCATAGTGTATCTTCTTTATGATATATTTCTGTATTCATTTTGTTAGTATTTTATTTTTTTATTGCATTGATATGTATCAAGGTATCAAAACCTTGTTTGTGTTATAAAAAGAATTTGGTAAGAATTACTTTTTTAACATATTTTTTCAAATTGTTTATATTGTATTGGGAATAATTGTTAGATGCTTGGAAAATTCACTTGTGAATTCATCTGGTCCTAGCTGCTTTTTTTCTCCCACCATATGCTTCTCATTGATGACCTTTTCAATTTATTCAATATTTACTTAAGTGTGCAATGTCATTTTCTGTTAATCTTGGCAGTTGTTTTGGTAAATATTCATCTATTTTACTTAGATTGTCAGATTTACTGGCATATAATTAAGAAAAATAGATACTAATAATTGCTTTAATTTCATATTCATTGTTCGTACATTCTTTTCATTTTTGATGCTATTGTTTTCCTTCTTTGTTTAAATATCAAATTAACCGATGTTTTATCTATTACATTGTTGTTTTCCTCCATAAATCAGGCTCCTAGTTTTATTTATCAATTCAATGGCTTTTTACCTTCAAATTTTTAATTCTTACTTTTGTTTTCAAAATTTCCATTTTGATGTCAGTTGCTTTCTAATTTGTTCTTTTTTTCCTTAGTTGTATCACCTATTGCATTTATCTGCTCTTTCTCTCTTTTATAGATGTATGCATTTAGAAATTTAAAAAAAAGACTTAAGTACTACTCTGGCTATAACACAGAAATTTTGAAATGTTCTCTCAATACTATCACTCTTTTTAATAAAATTATTGATTGTTTCTAAAATATTTTTCTTTGAACCACTCATTCTTTAATATTATTTAGTTTCCAATTGATTTTTAATCTATGCTTCTGCCACTCTTTATTAAATGTATTTTTGTATTATTGTCTGAAGAGGGTATATTTCATATGTCTGCTTTTCTGCATTTGGTTAGAAGGTTTTTATGTGCTAATACATGGTTAGTTTTGGAAGGTGCCATGTATAGCTGAGACAAAAGTACACAGCTGTCTTTTAACATTTAATTTTCTTCAGAGTTCTATCCTATTTAATTTTTCTAAAATTCTATTTATCTTCTTAACTTCTCTCTTATTTTTTTTATGGTTAGATTTTCTGGCTCTCAGAGAGGGAAGTTGAAGTCCCTCACTAGCAGAGTTTTACTGTCTATTCATCGTTGGAATGCATTTAATTCTTCCTTTAGTAATTACAATGCTACACCATTTGATGCATATGTTTAGTATTTATATTATTTCATTTTCTATGGTGCATTTTAACAAAACACATTTTCCATGCATATACCTTTTTTTGTTCTTTATTTGTCTAAGATCATGATTGCTACCCCGTTTCTTTTATTTCAGATGAAGAATAAAAAATTCTGTTCTAGCCTCTTATTTTACCTCTTGTGTTTTCTTTCCATGTAGAATCCTTCTAATTGTCACAATAATGATAAAATTCTTAAAAGTTACATGCATCATCTTTCCATAAAGAAAGGGAAATAGTTTAACCTTATTGGATCCTTTATAATTCCTCTTTCATGTTTACCCTTTTTATGCTTCTCTTGAGTCTTGTATTTAAAAGTCTAAGTTTCTGAGGCCATTGGGTGGCACAGTGAATAGGGCACTGGCCCTGGAGTCAGGAGAACCTGAGTTCAAATCTGGCCTGAGACACTTAACATACCCACATATAAAAACTAACCATGTGATCTTGGGCAAGTCAATTAACCCCAGTTGTCCTGCTTTCCCCCTCCATAAAACAAAAAAAAAGTCTAAATTTCTATTTAGCTCTGGTCTTTCCATCAAGAATTTTTGAAAGTCCTCTATTTCATTAATTATGTTCGTTTTTTTTTTTACTTTAGAAGAATATATTGAGGTTTTTATTTTCTGGATAAGTTATTCTTTATTGCAATCTTAGTTCTTTTACCTACCAGAACATAATATTTGGAGCCCTTTGGTCCTTTAATGTGGTAACTGTTAAATTTTGTATGATCCTGACTTTTGCTTTATAGTACTTGAATAGTTTCTTTCTGGCAGCCTGAAGATTTTTTTTTTTACTTAGGAGCTCTAGAATTTGTCTATAATATTCTTGGAAGTTTTCATTTCTGTCTCTTGCAGGTGGTAATTAGGTGAATTCTTTCAATTTCTATTTAACCTTTTGATTCTGAGATATTGAGGCAGTCTTCCATGATGATTTCTTAAAATATAATGTCTAGGCTCCTTTTTTAAATCTAAGTTGTCAGGTAGTCCAATAATTTTAAAATTATTTCTGGTCAATCGATTTTATTGGTGAGAAGATTTTCCTGATAAGATTATTTCACATTTTCTCCTTTTATTCATTCTTTTGTCTTTTGTTGTTTCTCAATGTCTCATGTTATCATTAGCTTCTACTAGCTCAATCTAATTTCTAAGGAATTATTTTCCTCAATGAGTTTTCTTAAATATTTTTTTCTTTCATTTGACCAATTTGGGTTTAGAAGAAATTATTTTCTTCAGTGAAGTTTTGTATCTCTTTGATCATTTGACCAGTTCTGTTTGTTAAGGTATTATGTTCTTCCGTTGCTCTGAATTGTTCTTTTTTGTTTGTTTGGTTTGGTTTGGTTTTGGCCTCTTTTATCAAGCTGTGAATTATCTTCTTTATTTGCTCTCAATTTTTCAGCCTAAATTCTCCTCTACCACAATGACTTTGATTGGGTATATGTCAAATTCACCTTTTTATTTTCCCTTTGATTCTTTGTAGCTTTGTTGACTTTATTGTTTTCTAAGTTTGTGTTTTGATCTTCCTTGTCACCATAATACATTTTTCATGTCAGATTCTTTTTTTGTTATTTCCTCATTTTCCCACCCTCTTTCTTGAGTATGAATTTATTGGTAATACTGCGCTCTGTTCCCAGAATGTGATTGGGAAGGTCTTTGTTTCAAGCTTCAGACTTTTACACTGCTTTTTCCAGAGCTAGTTCTGAGAGTTTGGACGTTTTTGATGTTTTCAACTTGGTGTGCTCTGGGGACATGTGTGGTTACTGCTCTCCTGGTCTGTGCTCTGATCCTTAAAAAGAAAGGGCCCCTGATTGCTTGAGACTGCAGTTGATATTGCTCCTTGGTGCCCTTTCTCCCTTGAGACTGTAAACAATACTATTGTTTAGGATCCCGGATCCCTTGGGGCCAGAAACTGGCCCTCCTATCTCCCACTCCCTGTTAAACAAAAGTGTTATTCTTCACCCTTGAATTATATAAGCCAGAAATCCATTTAGGCAATATATTTGCAAAGTAGTGTCTGTTCCTACATCCAATGCTAGTACAGGGGTCCCCTGTGATCTCTTTCTTTTTATTTGCCTCATCCCCTATCATATCTGGCCTGAGAGCTCCCAAAGCTGCTGCTACTTTTGTCACTCCCATCTGGTCCCACCAGTGGTGATTCATCCATATGGGCTTTAAGACAGCCTCTAAGGGTCACAGATGACCTCTCTCTCTGTCTCTCTCACACATACTCTCTCTGTGTCTCTGTCTCTCTCTCTGTCTCTGTCTGTCTGTCTGTCTGTCTCTGTCTCTCTCTTTCTCTCTCCATATATATATATATATATATATATATATCAACCTTCTAAGTTGTCTTGAGCTACCAAAAAAAAAATGTCTCACTCTGCCACTATAGAATTTTATTTGAGGGCTTATTTAAAGATTGTTTGGAGAGAAATGTTGGGAGAGCTCATCTGAGTGCTTTCTCTCCTGCCATCCTGGATATACTCCCTGAAATTTATCAAATGTAAAACTGATATTTTTTTGCTTTTTCTTTTGAGGGGGGCAATTGGGGTTAAGAGACTTGTCCCAATTCACACAGCTACTTGTGTGTGTGTGTGTGTGTGTGTTAAGTTTCTGAGGCTGGATTTGAACTCAAGTCCTCCTGACTCCAGGGCTGGTGATCTATTCATTGCACCACCTAGCCACCCCAAAACTGATTTTATTTTTTACTCCAAATATAGCGCTCTTTCCATAGAACCATACTGGGAAGTTATGAGATACAATTGCAAATTCTGTTACAAATGGCTATTGGAAGAATACAATCCTTAGGGTCAGGGATTGCTTTATTTTTGTCTTCATGTCATCATCATCATCATTTCTCATATTTTTATGTGTTGCATAGACTTAATAAGTGTCTAGTTCAATTGATTATGTTACTTTTATATCTTCTGGAAACTTAACTTCTACCCTCAAAATCCTCATCTCTAAAATGCATATAATGCCCATTCCTTTTCTTCTTTTCCAAATGATTGCAAGCATTTAGAGAACAAGCCATGAAGCCTGTAGAAAATGCCATAAAAAGGAGAATCAAGAAATAAATATTTATTTATTATAGTTATAATATAGTTATTATAATATATTATATTACAATATCATAGTTATTAGAGCTATAAAAATAAGAGTTATTTATTACAACTCTTACAGTAATGGCCATGTATTTCAAGAGAGATTATTTTGAACAATTTCTATTCTAAGATTGACAATTTGACATAGTTTATTACTTCCTAATATTGAAGATGAGTACATAATATATTTACAATAATAAAATTATTACATATGTTGATATTGCTTTGGTTGACATTTATAAGAGTCTACTAAATGAACATGCAGGACTTTTTGGAGGTTGAAGAATTTCTGTTTTGGGGTTTTTTTTACTCACATATAATTCAGGGTAGCTATAATTAATGGCTCTTCAGTTCTGAATTGAAAGCTTTATTTGACAGTTCCTAATTTCTATATCTGTTGTATTTCATCAAATTAGATATAGACAATCATGATTTCCAGCCCACTGTTGGTGACCCCCTCAGCACCCTGGCAACTGTGCCTAGGCTGGAGCCAGCAATATTTGAATTAAGACAACTGGCTCTGACTCTAAATTGCTGACTGAAAGTCTTTTGCTGCCAATTTCCAAGAAACTTAAAGCCAGGAACACTTCAGCACATTCAGCTTCTGGGTCCTCTAGGTGGCATTTAAAGTTTGGGAGGATAGAAGGAAGTCCAGGAGAGGAAGAATAAAGGATATTTAGGAAAACAATAATTTGGCACCTAATTTTTGGCACTGCGTAACTTCCTTGTAAATTTTCTTCAAGTAGGGTGTTAGGGAAGGGGGCCATTTACCACCTCCTTTCCTTTCCCCATGGCTTGTTTCCCCAGGTTGGTTTTTAATACTGAATTAGTCAGAAATTAATTACCTTGAAGCAATTGCCACTCCTTTGAGTAACTTCAGATGATGGGAACAGTGATCAACTTTTGGATTATATATTGTGATTCATAGTAGTTAATGGCATCATAAATAATAAATCTTGAAAGGAGAAAAACAATAAAAACAACAATCACAATAACTAACATTAAATTTTAGGGACATTATTTTATGTAATCTACATAACCCCATGAAGCAGTTAATATTATACCCCTTTTGCAGATGTTGGGACATAGAGTGAGAGAAGTTAAGTGACTTGTCCAGATTCATACAGCTAGTATCTGAAGAAGGATTCAACTCTGACCTTCCTGCCTCCATCTATTGCACTCTATTCACTCTGCCATCTAGAACCAGAAATGACATTGGAGGTTATTTTACTCAATCCCTTGATTTTAAAAATGAGAAAATTAAAATCATGAGAATTTAAGGGACTTGTCCAGGGATTATATAGCTATGAAATATCAGGGAAATTCAGGTCACCCTAATTTCAAAGTCACTAGGGGTTCCTAAGCATTTTTAAGTCATAGACATTTTTGGCATTCTGGTAAAATATATGAATGCTTTCTTTGAATCATATGTTTAAATGCCCAAGATAAAATACATAGCATTGCAAGGGAAACTGATTATTTTGAAATGCAGGTTTGTTTGTTTGTTGTATTTTAAGTTCATGTTCCCTAGGTTAAAAATGCTGAATTATGGCATTTTATTTTGATAAGGGAATAATATATGTATATTTATATTTTAGGGCTATTAAATATATTTATAACAGATTAAATATTCCATTTTTGTTTCTTGTATAGCATATAAATATATATATATATATACATATATATATATACACGAAATTACCTAAAAGAAGATATATCATTATTCACCTGCTATTGCATTAAAGGTGTTCTTTCTGTTGAACTATCATAAGAACCCTCCTATATTGTCCCACCTTATTAGAATGTGTATTCCTTGAGAGCAGTCTCTCTTGCTTTTCCATTTACATCTCCAGTACTTATCACAGTGTTTTATACTAAATGAGTGTTAAACACATTTTATTCATTCATTCATTAATATATGGAAGAAAATTTTGACATTTTTCCCAGTTTTTCATTTCATGGGTTTGCTTATCCAGTAGTGCATAATATGCCTAAGCTAGCCCAAATTTGAATAATGTTGATTGGATAAGCAAGATTCATGCTTTGAAATTTGATGTAGTCTTGATTCTATCTGTACAGGCATTCCTTTCACCAACACATACCTCAGTACTTCAACACCTGTTCAGACCATGTAATATCATCTGACAAATTTTTACTAAGATATCCACCCAACATGCTGGATATATTTGAACTCGTATTTAGCATCGGTGAGATAAATTTTTGTTCTATTATACTTATTATTACATGAAAGATTTTTTATTATTATTTTAGAAGGGAGAGGGCCTAGTGATGTCAATGCCAAAAAAATAAAGTAAAAGAATCATTGAAGCAATACCACATGCACAAAGAAAAGCAATTTCAAAGAAAGCCCACAATCAAAACAGATTTGAAACTATCATGTAGAAATTATTTTATACTTTATAAATTGAAGGTTGCATATCAAAAAATAACTGCTATTGTAACCTATTTTGAGTGTTGTATTCATCTTTCAATAAACATAAAAATATAATAACAATTACATTGAGGAAGGCACTCATTGTTATTTGGTTCTCCATTGGTTATTCTCATTAAATGATTAGTCTATATTATTTTTCATGCACATTTGCCCTTGAGGACATATTTATAAAATTTATCATATAAAGTCACCATTGCTAATATACTATAACCTACTTTTGATTCCCTTTCAACTCAATTAAATCCAATCCAATAAGCATCTGATACATTTTTTATTTCGATGCAATGAAATAAACTTTCCCTATAAAGAAAACAATTTAACAAACACACATAAAACTACTACTATACACAAAAATACTCTTTTAGGTAATGACAAAAAGACAAAAATTAGACATCCCCCTATCCTCAAAGAGCTTATATTTTACAGTGTTTGTTACTGTTCCCTGGATTATTTGGAAATTTTACGTTACTGTAATTTTAATGTTCCATAGTCACATAGGAAAACTAGAAGAATAGTTGCTTTTAATGCATAGATTTTTGTGGTAGTGACAATGTTAGGGTTTTTGGAAACACAATGTATTTTTCATATGTAATTTCCTCTTGCTCAATTTTTGGCCTAACTCATCATCCATCTAAAAACATCTGTCATTACTTTCATTGACTCTAATACATTCATTGTCACAACCACAACCAATATATGGATATAAATATTCATATACAAATGAATTTGTGAATCTGAATGTTAATTTCAAAAGTTGAGTACAATGTACATAACAGCTGAAGGAGATATGCAGAAGCAGTAATACGATCTAGTCTAGGGAAGGACCCCGGTTTTGGTTATACTTGAGTAATAGCAGGTATGATATTGATTGGTAGAGATTGGGAGACATCCTTTGGAGTGGTAAAGGTCTATCCTTGGAGGGGTAATATTTGTCCTGAAGAAGGTTTGATTGGGGGAACTTAGAAATCAGGAGAGTTTTGCTTGAGGATACAAAAAGTTTAGCAAACCTGTCATAGTAATAGTAGTGATAATTAAGAGGGCATCTCCTGGCTTCCCTGGCTTCCATCACATCACAGCTAAAATTCAATTTTCTACAAGCATTTCTCTATCTCACTTAGTTCTATTACCTTTCTTCTATTGATGGTATACAATTTCTCCTGATTATAACTTGTTTGTACATACAACAAGTTTGTACTTGTTTGCATATTGTCTCCTCCATTAAAATGTAAATCCTTGAGAGGAAGGACTATTTTGCCTTTTTTTTTTGTGATCTATTGCTTAGCTCAGTGATTACTACATAGTAGGTGTTCAATAAATCTTTGTCAACCAACTATTTAAATTGTAAATAAGTTAATTATATATTGCTTTATTGATTCATTAAAAATTACCCTGAAATAGATTAATGTTCACTTAGTGAAATGAAAGTAGAGAGTAACAAAAAAAAAAAAAACAACACATGGAGAAATGGGTGACACCTTCTTACTTATATTGAAAAGACAAAACCATCTATCAAGAAGTATTTTAAAATTCATGGTAATCAAAGAAACTTGAATGAAATACAATATTTGTGTTCTGTTTTGTTTTCTACTAGATCATACCTTCTTGTTATAGGCCTGTGTAGTCTAGATTATTTCTACCATTGAAATTTCCTTCCAGAAACATTAGGAAAGATGAAGATATTTAGGTATCAGGAGTTGGTATTAAAGATGTGCAGTGTCTTAAGATTTCATTTTTACTTGTTCTGTGTGCCCTTGTACCACCCACCCAGAAACATCTAGCTGTGTAACCTTGAGCAAGTTATGTAACCCCAATTGCTTAGGAGTGGACAAGTGTCTCAGTGAGTAAGAACACCGGCCCCAGAGTCAGGATGACTGGGCTCTGGTATTTAGCACCACACCCAGAAATAACTGGCTGTGCAACGTTGAGCAAATTACTTAACCCCAATTGCTGCATGCTTCTGTTTAATTACAAAAAGCCTTAATGTGGAGATAGAATTAATGGAAACAGAAAAGGAGGTTTCTAATTGTACCAATGGAAGCTAATCATCTAGGGTCTTTGGGGAAAGCAACTTATCCTATTTGTGACATATTGATATCATGTTTGAAGAAAGATAACAGTAAGAGACATTTTCTCAAGAAAGTGTATAACTCAGTTCAAAGTGGATTTACAAATGGAACAAAAACTACATAGCGTAAAAATGTGGAAGAAAAAGTAAGACACCTTTTATGGCTAGGGTTACTGAGAGAATTTTTAACAAAGCAAGAAATAGAGAAAGCATAAATGATGAAGTAGATAATTTTGACACAGCAAAATTAAAAAATTTTGCACCAAAGTATTGAATTGACATCAAATAACTCATAAAATTATGGTATACAAAACAGTTTCTCTGTCTGTCTCTCCTTTTTTTCTCCATCTCAGTGTCTCTGTCCCTTTTTGTCAATTTGTCTCTGTCTCTCTGTTTCTATCTCTTTCTCTTTCTCTCATTCAAGTATTTTCAGGCTACATCTTTGAAAGTCAAAATCTCTGATTCACTTAGTGTATTGGGTTTACTCCAATTTAATTCTCCATGTTTCATTTTAAACAGTTAATTTCTTTCAGCTGACAATTTTTTTTTTCTCCTCTCACCTACTACAACCATCCAAACCCCAAGAAAAACTTGTAACAAATAGTTAACCAAAACACTGTTCACTTTGGGTTTATCCAAAGATATATGTCTCATTCTGTTCCACAAGACCATCATCTCTTTGCAAGGAAGTAGATAGTATTATGCATTATTGGTTCTTTGGAATCATGGCTATTCATAATATTCATCAAGTTTCTTAATACTTTCAAAGATATTTGTCTTTAACATATCATTATTATTGTGTAAAAGGTTTTTTCCTGTTTTTGGTTGCTTCATGAATCAGCTCATATAAATCTTCCCAGGACTCTCTGGAACCTTTTCTTTATCTTTTTTTTTTTTCAGCATAGAAGTATTACTCCATTATGTTCCTGTTCCTATACTCTAATATGTTTAGGAATTCACACTACAAAAAAATGTTTATAAATATCTTTTCATGGTGTTCCTTTTCTTTTTTCTTCATGTCTTTGGGGTACCAAGGCTAGTGGTGCTATCTCTTGGTTAAAAGTTATGCATAATTCAGTGACTTTGGTAACATATTTCTCAATAGATCTCCAGAATACCTGTGTCATGCCTTTTTTTTGGTACCTTTTGGGGGGCAATTGAGGTTAAGTAACTTGCCCAAGGTTACATGGCTAGTTGTGTGTGTGTGTGTGTGTGTGTGTGTGTGTGTGTGTGAGTAAGTGTCTGAGGCTGAAATCAAACTCAGGTCCTCCTGACTCTGGGGCCAGTGCTCTATTTACTGCACCACCTAGCCACCCTGAGTCATGTTTTTCTAATATTTTCAGACTCCTCCATTCAAATTTTTACCTCGTCTTTTTCTCCACCATCCAAATTATACCAGATCTCTACTTGGAATTATAAGAGTATCTCACTAAAAGTTGAATAATTAGAATAAACCACTTTTTATGACATAGATAATATATAAATGATTGCCATGTGGGAAGCCACATGGTCCAGTGGAAAGAGCATGTGACTGAATATGAGAGGACCTATGTTCAAATCCCTTGCTAGTTTGACATCTGTGACTTTGCATAAATAATTTAACCTTTATGGGAGTCTATTTATTTATCTATAAAATAAGAAGGTTTAAGGGTGGCCAGGTAGCACAGTGAGTAAGAGCACTGCCCCAGAGTCAGGATGACCTGGAACCGAATCTGGGCTCAGACACTTAGCACCCACCCAGAAACACCTGGCCGTGTAACCTTGAGCAAGTTACTTAACCCTAATTGCTTAGGGTTGGCCAGGTGGTACAGTGAGTAACAGCACTGGCCCCAGAGTTGGGATAACTTGAGATCGAATCTGGGCTCAGAAGCTTAGCACCTGGCCATGTAATCTTGAGCAAGTTACTTAAACCCAATTTCTTTAAAAAAAATAAGACAGTTTAAGTAGAGGACTTCTAATGACATTTACAACTCTAAATACATGACTTTTTTAATAAATAAGAAAACATGTGCTCTGGGGGAAGGCAATGACTTGTTAAGATCACTGGTCTCCTAAGTGTAGACCTGAAATGTTTCATACTAAGATGTCAATGACAAGAATTTTTTTTTATTTTTATGAAGGATACAAATTTAATGAGTGTCTCAATAGTGGCAAATGATCTATAAATAAGACTTTAGTTTATTTTCCCTTTCCCATTTTCCATTCTTGGACCAACCCCTATATTTTCTTTTTCTCTCAGTTTCATGCAGATCTTATAATTTGGTCACAATCTGATACTTGTCTATCTTCTCATAGTTGTTTGGGGGAAAAATAAAGAAAGAAAACTCATATTGACACGCCATCATTTGGCCTACTGAGGAAGGATGAAAGACCATCAATATCTTTTTCAATTGCAGAAGATTCTTGCTGGTGTTCACAAGGATTTATGCTTTCTATTTGTTAAATGTCTTCAGTTTAATTTTTCTAACACTTCTTCATGTGCACCTTCTTAAAGAAGGCCCTTACATAGCTAGAAAGCAGAGGACATCTGAAGAGAGGAAGCAGGGAGGGGTTGAGAACTATTTACAGTATTAGAAAAACATTCAATCCTCCTGTCCATGTGCTCTCCAGATGAAATGGTGTCTCTTCATGGCAAGTAATGCAGTAAAGTATTTTTCTAAGCATCAAATCCATGGAGAAATCATAGTTTGTAAAATTAGGACTGCACTTGGAAATTTTGAGTTTCATTTGGCTCTGGCAAATCACAAATTTTGAGTTGCTATCCATATATATATACATAATCTAATTGTGTATAGTATGCCTAAATTCAGGGTAAGAGTTGTTTTCTAGGTGAATCTTTCTTTATATTCATTATTCTGTCTTCTATTTAATAAAAATAAAATTCATTTTAAATTATATTCATACTAATGAACAATGGCTTAAGAAAGGAGAAAGTCTTTAAGAGAGTTCCAAATGCCCACAGTCTTGATGTCCCATTGTATATCTACCTGACCTATCAAATATAGCAAGATATTTCATTCCTATCCTAAATATCATCTTCAGGGAAAAGTAAATTTCAAGGACAACAAAACTTTTCAAGCAATTCTAGATGCTAGAAACAGAATATTGAGCATCTCAGTTAATCAGGAGGTTAGTGGGTTTGATTATCTAAGAATTCTTACAGATTAATGGCAAAGATAATAACTGATTAGCAAGACATGACTGAATACTGTTTACAACGTAGCCAAAATGACTTTCTTGCTATTCCTTGGACATAAGACTCCATTATCAATCTCCATGCCTTTGAACTGGATATACTCCATGACTAGAATGCACTAACATCTCACCTCTGCCTCTTGGAAAGATTAATTTCCCCCTCAACTCAGCTCCCACTGCTGAGAGATATGTTCATTGGCTAGAGACCTTCCTTGACTTCTGCTGAAATTATGAGGATACCACGAGAACATGTGACCTGTCTTCTGCTTTGATTATGGTTTGATTTTTTGGTTTTTTTGGGGGGGGGAATCTTTACATTGCCTTTTATGATTTTTCCAACTACTATTGTCTTTGCCCCTTGAAAACAATTAATAATATTTATGTTGTGTGTATTTTATATTTTATTTGAACATCTTAGCTCCTCAAATGGATTGTAAGCTTAGCAGAGTCAAAAATTCTTTGATTTTTTTGTCATGGCATCCCCTTCATATAGTATAGTACCCGGTATATAGTAGGTACTAAATAAAGTATTGTTGATTGATTGATAGAGAGAAAGTTCAGACTTTAGTTAGCTCATTTTGTAGTGCGGATCTGAGGACTCATGAAAATATGTAGCTTTTAGCAAATCCAGAGCTCCCACTGCTGAGAGATATGTCAATTGGCTAGAGACCTTCCTTGACTTCTGCTGAAATTATGAGGATACCAAGAGAACATGTGACCTGTCTTCTGCTTTGAACATGCTTTTTTTTGGGGGGGGGGAGTGAAATCTTTACACTGCCTCTCCAACATAATTCCTCATTTATAATGCAAAAAATCTTGGTGACAACTACCAATCAGTTTTTTTTTTAAATCACTAAGAATTTATTAAGCTCCTACTATGTACCAGTCAGTATACTAGGTTTTGGGAATACCAAGGCAAAAGTAAAACATCATCTGCCAAATAAAAGCTTATATTCTCAGAGTTAGAGATGGTAGAGGGAGAGAATATGGGAAGATATAGAACCATATGTAAATACACATAAGCATAAAGATAAAGCTACAAGATATAGATAGATGAAGAGATAACTATATTTATCTCTATATCTATCTGTCTACATCTTTCTATATAGATTGGGAGATTCAGATCTGTCTCAAAAATATATATGTATATATCTATTATATGTGTGTGTGTATTATGCGCACACATATTTGTATATACCAAGTCCAGTTTTTGGACTGCAGAGGATAGTAAGAAGAATAATATTTAATAAGGTTAGAAGAATAAGTTGGGGTAAGTTTCCAAAAATTTTTAAGTGTCAAAGAGAAGAGTTTATTTGAAATCCTAGAGACAATATGGAGGTAATCAATGTTATTAAGTAGGGGAGTAACATGATAAAACTTGCTTTAGGAATGTTGCTTTGGAAGGATTGTGGAGATTGCATTAGAGGAGAAACCTCTCCATTGACCTTTGAGTAGTATTAAAATTCAATTACTTGGCAACTACAGTGTTCCAAAGGTCACAACTATTAAACAACATCAGAAGAACATGAATTTTAAAAAAGAAAAGATCCAGAAAAAAGTATACCTTTGTTTCAGGGAAAAGCCTACAGTCATTAAGAAGCATTTAATAAATATTTGGTGAATTATATTCCTTATTCAGTCTACATGTTTCTGCTGACCCAACTTCAGCAAGACTTCATTCATCAAAACACCTTATGACATTATTCAAGCTGATGATGAGATCTCTCTGCTTCCCATCAACTATCACCCTCCCTTCTCTAGTAAAAAAAAAACTAAAATGCACTAGTGCCTTAGAAAATTAGACGTCTCTCACATAACAAAATTCTAGAAGATATCTCTGAAACATACCAACTTCCTGATTAATCTTGTCATTGTACCATCAGTTTCTGATCACAATTTCTGTAAACTATAATAAGAAGACACAGAGACTACATAATACTGAGTTTTAACCATTTGTACTTACTAGATGTACTTTGAAGTTTACACTGACATTCTCCCTCTGATGAAGTGCAAGTTGCAATTGATATTACAAGAAGTTTCCTATTGTTCTGGGCTTTCACAAAGTCCTATTAAAAATGACTGACAGATCAGACAGACAAAATGAGTACTTGACATAATTCTGACAAGAATAATAGAAGATACAAACTTTTAGAATAGAAGACAAAAAATTTAAACAGATAAAAGCATGTTGATAATAGCTTTAACAAAAAGAAAACACATTTCCTTTGCTTTCAAAAACAAATAATCCCCTGGCACTGTAAATATGTATAAGCAAGTAAGGAATAACCCATGAAATTAACAGTTATAGTATACATATCTTGTATAATTGTTATACCTTTAAACCAACACATTTTATGG
This sequence comes from Petaurus breviceps papuanus, assembly GCF_028583685.1. Lineage (NCBI taxonomy): Eukaryota > Metazoa > Chordata > Mammalia > Diprotodontia > Petauridae > Petaurus > Petaurus breviceps. Next base: position 2,750,430 of record NW_027187327.1, read on the forward strand.
TGCATAAGGCAGAAAGTACAAGGACTTCCCTAAAAGTCAGTGATTTAACAATGAAAATAAAGTAATCATATCAGCTCTAACAGTATAATCATTATAAATTACCCTGTTTTACTTGAGTCAAAGAAATTTATTCAATCTCATTATTAAAAATGAAACAGATCCCACATTTTCTGCCTAACTGTGAGCCAGATAGTGAATTCTCACAACCTGGTGATGAGAAGTTATGGGGGGAAAAAGATAACTCTGTTCTGTCTGCCTTGGTCAAATCCCTAAGGGATAAAAATGGTAACTACCAGAGAAATTTATGACTATATTAAATCAAGGAATCACTGGAGTGAATGTGGTTTTCTTTTCTTTTTTATTTTGCCTTTTTGGAGGGCAATTGGGGTTGAGTAACTCGCCCAAGGTTACATGGCTAGTTTTTTTGTGTGGGTGTTAAGTGTCTGAGGCAGTAACTGAACTTGCTGGCCGCCCCATGAATGTGGTTTTCAAAGTTGATAAAGAATGATATCTAAATTGTTCCAGACAGGTATAGTATTCCATTTATGAAATTCTTAAAGTTTCTTTCCAATAAAGGTAATTCCATAAACTTTCTCAGTTGCCTATTCCAATACTTAACAATCTTTATAGTTGGAAAATTAGCTCTGGAAAGATATCCTAAGCAACTCACTTCTATTTAAACTTATTCAGCAATTGACCATCCATCATTCACCTGATGATAGATCTATGCTTACCATCAGCCTTATGAACTTCTGGTCCCTTCTAATGCTTTTGGGTCAATTCCTCCTTTAAAGTCCCCTCAAGGGTTTGCTTATATCATGGATATATCCCTGCTTTCTAAAAGATTATGTTAATAGAGTTCAAGCTCTGACAGACCCAACCAAGCTGTGTATCTGTAACCCTAACTGAGTCAATCTGGCCAGATAAATTACAGAACTTTTAATAACAAATTAATTTTCTGATAGAAGTCTACAATATATCACTAAAACCATCTAAATTAGGAAAGGTAAGGTAAGGTAAAGCTGTCATTTTCACGAGAGAACCTCTAATAGTAAAACCATGGATAAATAGCATCAGGGGATCGCAGAATGACAAAATCATATGTCTATAGCGAGAAGGGACTCAAGGTCATCTAGTCCAAGCTCCTTCTTTTACAGATAAGGAAAATCTTTGAAGTATTGATGAATTCCTTTAATTATTAGATTCATTTCAATAAAAAATATTGAGCATTTGAGTTTTTGTTGTTAATTTTTTACTATCTCCAACCGCTGATTTTACCTATGTAGGGAAGTCCTAGCATAGAAATTTTATTCACTGAGGCAGATAGGAGTTCATCTTTAATGTCATGTCAGAAAGTTGCCTGAGTATTGAAAGGTTGAGTTGCTTGCCCTTGGTCATGCAATTAGTGTGTGTTAGAGGCAGGATGTGTATCACGGCCATTAATACCCTAGGACAGCTTATCCACTACATCACATTGCCTTCTTAATATTATCTGTTACACTGACATTATTCATTTGTGGAGAGGTATTATGAATGGACATTGAGTGAGACATTATTTTTCAACAAGCCCTCTGATACTATGTTAGATACACAAAAATATAACTTGTGACTCAAACTTATCTAAATGGAATCAGTCAATAAATCAGTATTCTGTACCCAGGCATTGTACTAGGTACTGGGCTCACAAAGACAGAAAGGAAAAGTTTCCATCTTCCAAGAACTTCTACCCTATTCACAAAAACATTTATTTCAGTTAATTTTGTGTTCAATTATTTTCACTTGTGTCAGGCTCTTTGTGACCCATATGGGATTACCTTGACAAAAAATAAATACTAGAGTGCTTTGCATTTACTTCTCCATGTTATTTTACAAATGAGGAAACTGAGATAAACAGTGGTAAGTGACTTGCCCAGGTTGAAATCAAGTCTTTCAGATTCCAGTCTTGTCACTGTATCCCTCTAATATAAGATTACTAAGACTACAATCCCTCTGTAACCATATACAAATCCTAAAGAGGTGGCTAAAATATTAAGGGATTTGCCCAGAGGCACATATTCAATAAGTGAAATGAGGAGGATATATATGCACATTTCCTGATGCCTAATATAGCATTCTACCTTTATATCTCACTGTCTCTGACCTTTGAAAGGCAAAAAAAAGAAAGAAGGAAGAAAGGAAGGAAGGAAGGAAGGAAGGAAGGAAGGAAGGAAAGAAGGAAGGAAGGAAGGAAGGAAGGAGAAAAGATGATTTCTATTGATTTCATTTTATCTCAACTATTTTCTTTAAGGCCATGTCCTGCAGACAACAAGTGCTCAGAAATTAATTGATGAAAAAACTATAGCTTGAGGTATCATTTGGTGGTGCTTAGAAAATTCTAGTTCTTAAAGATGTACATTTCAATAAGAAAAAGTGCCTGAATCTAAACCCAGCCCTGTGAATAATGAAATCCTTAGTTATACATCTATTTTACATGGAAACAACCTGTTAACATTGCTTGGTAGGGAATGAAATTAGCATTGATTTATATAACATCTATTATATGCCAGACAATGTGCTAAGTGCTGTACATATATTATTTCATTTGATCCTTACAACAACTCTGAGAAATAGGTGCTGATATTATCTCTATTTTTCAACTGAGAAAACTCATGCAGACTGATATTAAGTGATTTGCCCAGGGTCACAGAGGTATTAAGTGTCTTAGACCAGATTTGAATTCGGTTCTTCCTGTCTCCAGGCCCAGCGCTCTATTCACTGTTCTACCTCACTGACTCTGGAAGACAAATGAATGCTAGAAAACATCAATGGTAAGTAGATTAAGTCCTGTTTATAATATGTTTGAGCTCTATTATACCGCAGTGACTAAATTTTGAAATTTTATAAAGTAGCAATAACGGAGAAGGTAAAGGAAGAAGATAAGTAGGAAAAAAAGAAAGAGGAGAAGTAGGTGTGAGGAAGAGGAATTTTATTTATACATAATACTTTCCTTTAGAAGAGTGCAAAAACTTTTGCCACATATCTTCCCTCACAAAACTTAAGTTAATTATCATTCTTCTTCCCTTTTTTATTTTTGTTTTTGATTTATGGACAATTGTGTGTGTGGATTCCTTGTGCGGATGATAGGGACACTTAAAATATACCACAAAGCATATCCTGGTGAGTTTGATCTTCATATCCTATTCCTTCCACTTACTACTTCACTTGCTTCTCCCCATATAGACCAGGAGCCTCCATACAAGACCAGAATTCTGGAACTGGATCAGTATACCTCAAAATGTCCAGAATCTATGCCCCTATTCCATGAGGAAATTAATTGACTGATAATAGTCATTCTAAATAGAGAGCTCAAAACAGTTGACTGGTTAAATGATGAATACAAATTTTCAAATTTATTACACTAACACTACTATTAATAGACATATAGAAAGGATTCCATCTTTTACTTTCATATCCAATTCATCCAATCACTTTGAAGTCCTCTTTGCCCAACACTTATCATTCTACTTCTTGTTCCAAGCACAGAAATTTTTTGGAAGGATGTGTCAATTGACTGCCCTATACAGCACCTAACTCTCTCTGAGTTTCTCCAGACCTAAACATGCTTACCTGACACTGTTGCTATCTATCTGTCTGTCTATCTATCTATCTATCTATCTATCTATCTATCTATCTATCTATCTATCTATCTGTCTGTCTGTCTGTCTGTCTGTCTGTCTGTCTGTCTGTCTGTCTGTCTGTCTGTCTGTCTGTCTATCTATCTATCTATCTATCTATCCATTTATCTATCTGTAATGGGAATGTAAATTTTAAAGATCTTCCCTGCCCCTAGGCTAAAGTGCACCTGGAGCCTTGGGTGGGAGGCTTGTTTTTCAGTAGATACTTCTTGATTGGCCAGTGAGTCAATAAGATTGTTACATTCTCTGAGCCAGGAGGAGGCTATATAAGCCCTGATGTGTAGCTTTGTTTTGGGGCTCACTTTGATAAGTGTTCTGTGATTTGATATGGATTCTGGGAAGCCGTTGTCCTGAGCCCCCCGGCTTTGAAAAAACCCAGATGTTGAAACCCAGATGTTGACTGGGTATGGATGTAATGGTTGAACAGTTTGAAATCTGTCTACTAGATCTGTTTCTGTCTTGATAATTCTGTCTGCATACTTTGAAGTTCGGGGTGCTGACCTTTTCTCCTGAACAAGGTAAACTATACATGTCTGACTGATTAAAGTAAGCTTGTTAACCCATTTTGAGTTGCTTTCCTTTAACAAAGCAGATCTAAGAACCTGTATTGGCAGCAAACCCTGAGGACGCTTGGGGTGCTTGCTGCTACACTATCTATCTATCTATCTATCTATCTATCTATCTATCTATCTATCTAACATACAAACACACATGTGTGTGTGTGTGTGTGTTTGAAGAGGGAGAGTCTGCCCTTATTAGAATATAAGCTCCTTGAGAATAAGAATTGTCTCTCATGAAATTTACATTCTTACTGTTTAGTACAATACCTGATACATAGTAAGTGCTTGATTTTTTTTTCATCCATTCATTCTTTCCTTATCATTTGAATCTTAAATAGAGAGCCATAACAGGACAGGGCAATATAGCCTTTTCCCCTGTATGCTAAAGATAGCTAATATTAACGAAGGCATACTTCCTACTTTCCCACAGTGGTCCTCAGGATCACTGTCCTTTTAGCTTCAAATCTTGTCCAAGCTATTATATTTAGCTTGCCATTTCCCAAGTGCCCCTTGAGCATGAAATCTCTTTCTTAAGGACTATCTTCCCTCATGAAACAGGAGGACTAGAAGAGGAAGTAAGCCTAATCCTTTTCTGACATGACTAATCTAAAATGATTAATTCATCAACTAAATTTGTCAGAGGCACTAGTCTTTCATCATTGCTCTGCTTATAAGATTATTTTTTTCCATGTCTAGAGTGTATTGAAAAACAGGGACTGCTGAACATTGTGTCTTGCCATATATACCTTAATGGCAATGATCATATATCAAAGAAATTTGGCAATTCAAATTAAAATGTTGGCTTTAGAATGTTGTACTTGGATATTGAAGTAGGTTCATGGACAAAACCTTTTTGCAGCCTGTAAGTAAAAGTCTGGTGTGTGAAGAGTAGGACTTTCCTTCTTCTTTATTCTACTTAGAACAACTACCATGAGATAAAAAATTCTCCATCTGTTGGTGACATTTACTAATAGAAATGGAAAAAAATGGATATATACTTTGATATTTGGTTCAACTAAAACTCACACAAAGGTGTACAAAGAGACAATAAGTAATTGTTAAAAAAAATTAAACTATCAATTCTCTGAGTTGGTCATGAAAAGATTGTTCTAAGACAACTCAAGCTATTTAAGGAGCAATATAATCAACATTATTCTGCAGTTGTATTGTTTCTATTGATTTCTTTGTTTCATGGGTGGTTTGTAGGAGGGGGAGAGGCAAGGAGCTTTGAATTCTCTTCTAGTGGCAGCAACTCTCAATTAAAGTCACTATCCATCTCAGTGATAATTTTTGCCTCCAATTTTTAATGAATGCATTAAACTTATTAAAGGAAAATCTCTATGTACATTTAGAAATAAAAAGGGGGAAAACTATAAATAAAGGAAGTGAATAAAATTTCACTATATGAGTCATTTTACAAGTCTACAAAATAAAACAATGGACTTTGGGGAATAATCCGGTGTTGGCTGGGGACTGAATTAGATAATCTAATATGCATTTTCCATGTCTAATTCAAATGGTTATGTAAGCAGTAAACTCTTTTTTTTTCTATGATATTTCCAAGAAACTGCCAGATAAAAATATGGCTCTTTTAAACATAAGAACAATGCAGTTTGACAGAATAGTATATAAGAGAAACATAATAGTATATGGGGAGGGCCAATTAAAATGTATTGTGTAGCTTAAACATTTTTGTCAAATTAAATGCAACATGAGCATGCCAAAGGCGTAGTTCCCTCAGATAGGGATTACAAGGACAGTCAGCAGTGTTTTAAGAGCTAAAGAATAAATAAGTAGTGGACACATAGCAGATGGGAGATTCTAATCCTTTCTGCCTCCTCCTCTTATCAAAGCCAAATGACTTCACCTGATGCTTGATCTCTGAACATTTGCAAGAGTCTGAAAAAGCATTCAATCATAGTAATTGATACATGGATTTGGATGAACCCATGAAAAGTGTACTTTATCATTGTTTTTCTGCATAACTCTTGGGTAGCTTGGAGGGCTTGGGAAATGTTTATCTTCTTAGTATTCATGGCAGAAGAATATAAGGAAGCTCCCTTTCCCACCCCCAGTTCAGTAAATGTTCTACTATTCCACAAACCCATCCTTTTTATTTATATATAGAATTCAGTATGTTCAGTCATACTGTCATTTTGGTGAGAGTAGAGTTTTGTAGTGTATGAGTGCAGGGAGTCATAGAACTCCTTTGGGAGTACATAATTGGGAAAGCCAAAGGTCTAGTTCTTCCCCAAGACTAAATCTGTCAGTCCATGAAAAGGAAACATTCCTCTTTGTTCTGTTTTGCATTCTCTCTGGCTCAAATTAATTACGAAATTCAAGAGCCAAACCTTTTCTCATGTTCACTTGTCTGCCTTTTAAATGGATATTTGAATTAAAGGGAGGGTGTAGTTCTTTGTTACATAAAACTGAATTGCATAAATCAATCAAACCTTATTTTCAGAAGTCTGCTTCAATGACTGAGGCAGAACTCTGGAGGCTATGGACATAGTTTTCCACTTCAAACATAATAGTTGGTTCTTCAATAAAAAATTCAACAATATTGTTACATTCAAAAATAACTTGAGAGTTTAGAAAATGCTTTCTTTACTGGTAATGAAATATTCTGCTGTCATTCCTTAGGAAACTTGGGAAAAACAAATAAAATTGAATACTAATTTCCTCTATTTTAATAAATACAATTCTATGTCTTTCAATTTTTATTTAGCTTAAAAACTTTTAAATATGGAGATGCTATATCATTGACAATCTCAGTGTATCTTCTTCAAACTTGTTCATTGTTATTTTTTTTAAATCAGGGTCTTGGATCAGGAATTCTTAATCCATGATTCATGGCTTTGTTTTCAGAGTGGTCCATGAACTTGGATTGGAAACCAATTATATTTTCATTTCAATATCATTAATTTCCTTTGTGGTCCTATGAATTTTATTTACAAACTTTATTCAGACAAGGGGTACATAAGCTTCACCAGAGTGACAAAGTGGTCCATAATACAAAGAAAACTTACAGATGCCTATGTTCAATGAAGACATAAAAGAAATGATTATCAAATTTCTTCGTTGGATTTTTGTTCCTCTTTTACCATTTGGACAATTCTGTTTTTTAAGATACTATTTTCTTCAGTACTTTTTGTGCCTCCTTTAACAAACTGCTGATGTTTTTCATGATATTCTTGCATCACTCTCATTTCTCTTCCAATTTTTTTCACTATCTCTCTTACTTCATTTTAAAGTCCTTTTTGAGTTCTTCTATGGTCTGTGATCAATTCATATTTTTCTTTGAGGCTTTGAATTCAGACTTTTTAATGTTGTTGTCTTCTTCTTAGTGTGTGTTTTGATCTTCCATGTCACCATAGTGTTAATAGAATTTTTTCCTATGTTTTGTTCTTTTTACAGCCTATTTCTTGACTTTTAACACTGTTAAAATGAGATTTCACTTCCCAAGTGGAGGGGGCACTGTCTCAAGTTTTAGATTGTGTGTGTGTGTGTGTGTGCATGGGTGTGTGTGTTTGTGTGTGTGTGTGTGCGTGTGTGTGTGTGTGTGCGCACGCAATTTTCAGAGGTAATTCTGGGAACCTGTAAGATTTGGCTCTTCCAAGGTGGTATGATCTAGGGAGAGGTGTATTTACTAGGCTTCCCTATTGTGCAGTGGGTTGTGAGTGACCACAAGCACTTTCTTCAACCCTAGAACTGTGACCAGGGCTCCTGTTCCCGTGAAGGTGCAAACTCTTCTGTGTTAGTACTCCTCCTCACAATAGGACTAAGACTCAGAACTGCAACCCAGATCTAAGTATAGGCAATGCAATGGAATTCTGCTCCTGGTACCAGCAAAGGGATCATTATAAATCTCCTTCTGACCAATGAGTCTTATCCCCTTACCCTCTGTGGGCCGAGAGGTCTGAAAATCACCATCGCTGCCACTGATTCCATCACCCCAAGGCCAGCTCCTAATTTTCTGAGTCCCAGTCTGTGCTGGCATGGGCTATGCTGGACTGAGCTCCTCTCTCACTCTGATGCAACAGACATTTATTGCCAAACTTCTAAGTTGTCTTGGGCTGGAAAACTTCTGTGGGTTTTATAGCTCTAGAATTGGTTTAGAGTCCTTATTTAAAGGTATTTGGAAAAGCTTGGGAGAGAACTCATTTGGGTCCCTGTCTGTACTCTACCTTTTTAGCTCTGCTTTGATTATCAAGTTTGTGATTGGAATCAGTGTTGACCTTATAAAAAATAAATTCAAAACCCTCAAAGATCTTTGTAAGCCTAGAATTATGCAGTAAACTTAAATATATTAAATTGACTAGAAATGTACAAACAACTATATTTATATTGTTAACTGTGTACATAAAGGATGGAAAACCTGACTAGATAGTAACATTGCAAATATGGGGAGAAAGTTGTAGGTTTTAGTTGACTATTAACAATATACATGAATCAAAAGTATAAGACAGCTGCCAAAAAGAGAAATTCAGTAGTTTAATTGTTCATAATAATAATACTGATTATAGTAATTAGCATTTACATGGTGCTAAATATGTGCCAGGGACTTTACTAAGCACTTTACAATTACTATTTCATTTGATTCTCACAACAACCTTATAAGGTAGGTAGTATTTTTTTAATCTTTTAAAGATGTTTCTTTTGTATGAATTTTAAAATGTACATAATTATTACTAAAGAAATGCCTGCATACAATTTTTAAAATATTCATATATTAGGAGGCATGTCAAACATTTTTAATGATGGGGTACTAATCAATGAAGTCTGGATACCTCTGTTCTAGATGCCTCCCTTCTCCAGGTTGTCTTTCCTGGGACTGTGACAGTATGCAGTACTTATGTACATGCCCTACTTTAAACTCAAGCAATAAACAATTCTGTACATGCCAATGTCCTTCTCCAGTGATCATTTTGGCCAATAGCGTTTTTTGTTTGTTCAAAGGAGCTTGTATGCTTTCTGATTGTACCTATGGTACACTCCATAATGTAGGTACTATTATTACCCTCATTTTAACAATGAGGAAATTCAGGCAAACAAAGGTTAAGTGAATAGTCCATGGTCATAGAGCTATTCAAATCTATTACCCAAACAAATCCTAGTAGGTGTTGTCTATATGACCTCAAAACATTCCTTTTTCTTCTTTCTTAAGATCAATATGAGATTACAATTTTTCTCTTCCCTCCTGCCCAACTCCTGCCCTCGTACTAATTGACTTCAACATATATACTGATTCTTTTTCAAATACCCTAGCCACACAGTTCTTCAACCTATTTACTTTCCATGAGCTACTCTTCCACCTAACCACAGTCACACACAAAGATGGGTACTTTTGATCTTGCCATCACCTACAAAAAAAATCATCTCCATATTTAAGAATTCGGAAATTCACTCCTTGAACCATAACCTATTGGCTTTTTACGTCTCCCTCTGCCTTTATTTATATAACTCTATTCTTCATCTATACCATAATCTCTAATCTCTTTTTTAATTTAATTTTAAAAAAACTTCTAATCCCTTGACATGTCAATTTTTTCCCAAGCCATTTTCCCTATACACCAGGTAGTTTCTCCTCTTCTCTCCTTCTTGACTGTTTGGTGAAAAGATTCAGTTCTACACTTTTCTCTACTGATTCCCCTAACCTTTTTATCATATCACCAATTAATCTCAGTCAAGTTCAAAGCTTGGATCACTCCTACCAATTGTCATCTTTGCTCCTACACATAACCTGCTGGATAAAGGGAGAAAAATTCTCCAAATTTATTTAAATGATTTTCCTAAAGCATAGGTTTGATCATGTCACCTCTTACTCTATAGACTCTAATGGCTTCCTATTGCCCCCTTGAGCAAATAAAAAAAATACTCTGTCATTCATAGCCCTTTATAACTTAGACTCCTCCTACATTTCCAGTCTTCTTCCATCTTACTTCAACCCAGTGACACTGACCTCCTGACTGTTTCATAAATAAGATGCTCCATCTTTCAGTTCTGGGTATTCTCTTTGGCTGTCCCTCATACCTACAATGCTCTTCCTTCTTTGGTCTTGCTGATGTCCTTCCTCTCTTTCTTTAGACTCCAACTAAAATGTCACATTCTGCGTCAAACCTTCCCCATCACCTCTTAAATCCAGTGGCTTGTCAACATAATTATTTCTTATTTACCTGTATATAACTTGTTTCGAATATACTGGTTTGCAAGTTGTCTGTCCATTAGATTATAAAATCCTTGAGGGAAACAACTGTCTTTTGCCTTTTTTATGACCCCAGCACTTAATACTCTATTTGACATATAGTAGAAGCTTAATAAATGTTTATTGGTGATGATGACGATGATGATGATGATTGAGGTCTTTTCAACTACAGGACTAGGACTTTATCCATTGTGCCACCTAAGTGCCTGTAAAGCCAAAAGCTTTCCAGAGGCCTGCTGCTGTGAACAGCTTTTAAGGTTCTTATTACACAGTATAGTGAACTCTGTTTATTCAATAACAAATCATAGCAAAACATTCACATAAAATCAAAGTACAGCATTCAGAATGTTACAACTCCTCATAGAAAAGGAAAATACAGCATTCACCACATCATAACTCAACAATTTATCACTACAATGGCCACATATTTTTCACCAAAGTGGTCACATAGTTTTAAACAAAGTACATTCATTTAGTCAATCACAAAATTCTTAATTCAATCACAAAGTACAAAAGTCAAAGTTCTCCACCTGTAGGTCACAGTAAATTATAATCTTCTCAGTCAGTACACAGTATCTAAGTAAAGTCTTCTTTCAGTTTAACTCGATATTGGTTCTCAGCTTCCATGGTTCCTCTTCCATGGTCCCAGCTCCAATTGTTACCTGGATTCAAAGGCAGGCAGCTCCCAGTTCCTTGTCCAGCTCCTTGTCCAGTTCTTCATCCAGTTCCTGTTCCATATTGAAGTTCACAGTGTCCAGTCCACCTCAAGTCCATCACAGTTCCTGTATCTGGGAAGAGAAAGCTTGACAGAGCCATAATAATATTCATGCATATTGCCAGCACCATCACCAATTCACTACCTGCCTGAGAAAATCAACTCAGACCCACTAACAAGGTCTGAGAACTCAACACAAATCATCAACATAGAAATCAATGCAGACCCACAAACAAGGTCCAAGAGGTCAGCACATTATCATTAAAGTCCCAGGACCCCCAAAACCCTCCTCCAAGACTTCTGTAAACATACAAGCAGAAAATCCTCTTTCAGGGCTTCCAGTAAGGTCCCAGGGCTTCTGTACAAAGTATCACAAACAAACATCAACACAGACAGAGCAGACAAACAAAATGCCAGTTTTCTGCTTCTTGACTGCCACCACAAGAGTCCTCTTCTCAGTTCTGCTGTCTATAGCTTGGAAATTCTTCTTATATATGGTCATTAGCTCCTCCCCTTCCTGTTGCAGGAGTTCATGAGTTCTAGGGTTTACAAATTATGGGGTTCACACTTTCTCAACAGACTTGATACAAAGCTCAAAAAAAACTTGAACTGAAACAAAGTGTTAATTCAATAGCTGAAACAAGATGTGAACTACTTCTGTGCTTGCCATTTCAGTGCCTTAGAAGTTGTGTTAAGAAAGAAGAGGAAAGTTCTGCTGTCATCTGTCCAAATCATACCATGACATCTCAGGAAAATCAGTGATTTTAAAGGTGATATGCTAGCTTAAATTGTACTTCCAGTTGATCATCCTTGGACTCAATGTTCTGCAACCACTCCTGATTCAAGTTGGTCCCCCTCTAGTTTGCCTGCTTCTATAACTGCCTCTGCTTTGGGGATTGGGCATTTTCTACTGATTATGTTGTCTTACCATGTCTGGCTATGCCCTGAAGAAATTTTATTGATATAAAAAAAAACCCTGCCCTTTCTTCTTGAGTTCATTCAATATTTTTTCTAATGACTCATACGTTTATCTCTAGAAATAGTGGAACCAAATTTAAACATATCCACTTGCCTGTTTTCAGCTAATAGACCATCAGGGCTGAATATGGTTTACATACCACCTAAACGTCCACCCCGGTCAACTTGTCATCTAACTTCCCCTTTAGGTTTGCTCTACTTACTATGGGATCAGACATCTAAATCACAACTATGTTACTACCATTGCTCGTGGAAAGGGCAAGTCAACTGAATTTCCTAATGGTCAAATCATCATCCCTTGCCTCCCCAGACATTCTTTTCCTGGACTATTTGTTATATCTACCTATCTATAAAAATATGTACTCTTTGGGGACACTGAATATCTCATCTTTTTACTTGTATGATGAGAGTTTAGAATAACGCCTGTCACATTATAGGACTTTAATAGATACTTTTCTCTTCATTCTTTCATTCCACTCATTTTTCATTTGTTCAGGGTAAGAACCCAAGTCAGCATTGCTTCCAGATCATGCCAATCTGAGATTCAGAAAGAAGTAGATACTAAATTGAAGTTCTATACCAGCCTTGTCTTAATGGTGATGTGGGACAGTGACCACATGTAATTCAAGGGGCAGCCAGGTAGCACAGTGAGTAAGAGCACCGGCTCCAGTGTCAGGATGACATGTGGATCCAATCTGGGCTCAGACACTTATTACCCACCCAGAAACACCTGGCCATGTAACCTTGAGCAAGTTACTTAACCCCAATTGCTTAAAAAAAAAAAAAGAAAAGTAATTCAAAATCACATGGTCAGTTTTAGAATTTGCATCTGTTTACCGAAGGAAAGGAAAGTCCTAATGGATATTTAAGAGCTGTATTAAAGTAATTAAAAGGTTCCCTTAAAAAATGCATATGAAAATTAATTTAACTTTTTTTCTTTTTCGAAGGGGGAGGGCAAGTCAATTGGGGTTAAGTGCTTTAACCAAGGTCACATGGCTAGTAAGTGTTAAATGTCTGACACTGGATTTGAACTCAGGTACTCCTGACTCCAGGGCTGGTGCTTTATTCAGTGAGCCACCTAGCCACACCTAATCTGTGTAACTTCAAAAGGAAGACGTTAGATGGTTAGAATTCATATGTTGTACAATTATTCAACTATCTGAAAATGGAAAGGTCTATACTGAAAGGTGGCGGGTTTCTGAGTTTTTAGAACATTTCAAAACTCTAGATGACAAATTGTAATCTAGATACCACAGAAAGGACTCGTGCATCAGTCAAAAGTATGGACTGCAGGACATCTAAGAATCCTTCCAGTCCCAACAGCCTATTAATACAACTTTGATATGCTGAGAGTAATCTATATTGTATTCTTTTCTAGGCAAATAAAAATTATTTAGAAAAACTTTGCAAGATTGTAGAAAAACTTGCGAATGTGAATATATCAAAGTGACTCTCATTGTGGCTAAAGATAGTATCTGGAAAACACCCTTGCATAACAAAGGTATTCAATTATCATAGTAAATATATGTCATCATAATATATCACATTCGTATAAATGTTATGGTTTGAAAAGCACTTTGTATTAACTTCTTAATGCTCACAATCATCCTGGGAGATAAGTGCTATTTTGCACTGAGAAAAATTAATATTATGCTGTATCATTTTGTAATTAACATTAATCTATAATCCATTCTTTTCCCCATTTTTTTCAAATCCCCATCTCTTAGCCTAGCTTACAATGCAGTCTTTAAAAGCAGGGCAGAGTAATGTGATTATTCCTAGCCCCCAGGCCACTTTTTTGCTAACCTGTGAACCTTGCTTCTGTTTACAAGTAAGCAAAAAATGAGCTTGAGTTAGGCCCTCCCCAGGGGATAGTTCTCCTGTGATGTTTTCTAGTCAAAAAAGATTAAGGGTGATTTAGTCTCAAAAGGAGATCAAACCAGGAGGAACCTGAAAGTGATGGTTCTAGTTTTCTGGACAATATTTCTGCAGGTAGTTAAGACCCATAAATCAATCATAAAGCAATTAGCATTCTTTAACTGTAAGAGAGGTAGCTAGACTGAGTAGTGTATGGAGTTCTGCCCCTGAAGTTAGGAAGACTCATCTGAGTTCAAATTTGACCTCAGATACTGGCTAGCTGTGTGACTCTGGACAAGTTATTTAACCCTTTTTGCTTCACTTCTTTGTCTTTAAAACAAGATGGAGACAAATAACAAACCATTCCAGCATCTTTACCAAGAAAATCTCAAATTAGGTGATGAAGAGTTGGACAGAACTAAAAAACTGAACAATTGTCAGAGAGGGGCATAATCAACTTTATCTGGAAGTCAACCCACTTTTCCTAGCTGCAAACTAATTCTATTGCTTAAAGATCACTCCTTTTTTCCAATAAGAAAGTAATAGGGAGGAGCTGAGATAATTCTTAACCTGCCTCATTTAAAATTTCTACCAGTTGGAATTGCCTTACTTTTGTCAGGGGAGGTCCAAATCACTTACTCTTAGGCTAATCAGAAGGAAGACAAACCTGGGTATAAAAACCCTGTGGGCCCTTGCTCAAGGTCCTTGGCCATGGAGAGAGGCTGCTCATCCATTCTATTGGTTATTGCTAGCCCAACTAATAAATTGATCATGCTCAGGTCTCTGATATTTTTGGCCAATGTAACCCATTTTTTCTAACAGTTTATGAATCACCCTTGAAAAAAATGTTATATTTACCTGGAGAAAACTGTCTTAGTCTGCCTTTGTTACAATTTTATTTGCCACAGTAGATAAAAAATCTAAGGTAGAGAAAGGTTAATTAACTTGCCCAACATCACACATAACCTAGTATATATATGTAACAGGATTCAAATGGAGGTTTTCTCAGCCTCAAGTCCAGCATGTTGTAGCATGCATTTTGCAGCACTGCTTCTAATTTTGGATTGTTGCCTGTGAAGGAGAGATCATAAATCTACCGCATGTCACAATTAGAGTTTATGTAACCTAATGGTCATGGTCTATACATTTTCCCTAATTTTTATATTTTGTTTTACCTTTGTTTTGTGTCAAATCACCTCTGAAACATAATGTAATGATTGTATCACTCTTTTTGTTCATTCTGCTGCTTCTTCTACTCACAACAATGTGAATATTTACAGAGATCTGTGAAACAATGACTTACAATGTTTCCATAGTAACTCTATGGTGACATGAACTACAGAATATGAAAAATATGAAATGAAAATAAGACCCTTGTGAACCTACCCAAATCTGCATTTTCTCTAATGAGTGGTTGCTTTTCCTGCTTAATAACATTGAGAAACAAACATTCGAATATTACTTGAGGGTTATGTTCTATGGGGATTATCCAGTCTCCTCTTATAGAATATAAACACTAAAGCAAACAATTTCCCCTTTGTTTTAGAATCATTTCTCCACATTAATCTAAGGGGAAAAAAACTCAGTACCACAGATGGCAAAAGTTGAATGAGTTTCAGGAGGGTACATTATTTCTGCTCTAGCACTCCCTTCTTAGACTGCTATCTTCTGATGACTTACAATCTGCCTATAAAAACAAACCACTAAAAAAAATAGTTTTTTGAACTGATTTTGAAGAAGAAGGTAGAGGAAAGTTGGGAAACACCAAGCCGCATTTTGTTTTAATTTGTGGAAGCTGCAAATTGATTCCAATGTGTTTCTCATATAATTTAAATAGCTATAATGGGAGTAGGTTTGAAAGGGCACTTGAGTCTCTGATCCCAAGAAACTCACAGTCTAATGGGGTCGACGACATGTAAACAACTATGTACAAACAAGTTATATGAAGAATAAAAAGGAAACAGTCAACAGAGGAGAAGCTCTAGAATTAAGGAGAATTGGGAAAGGCTAGCTGTAAAAGGTCAAATTTTAAATGGGACTTAAAAATAGCCAATGAAGCTGGAGGGTACAGATGAAGAGTGAGAATGTTCAGGGAATGGGGGACAATCCATGAAAATTCTCAGTCAGGAAATTGTTCAAGGAACAGTAAGCACACCTATGTCACTGGAGTATAGGAAATGGAAAGGATATGTAAGAAGAATGGAAAGGTAGGGATGGGGGATAGCTTATGAAAGGCTTTAAATGCCAAACAAAATATTTACTATTTAATCTAGAGAGTGATAGGGAGCCCCTGAAATATATTGATTTTGGAGGAGAGGGTGATATATTCATATCTCAACTTTAGACTGATCACCTTAACAACTGAGTGAAGAATGGACTAGATTGAGAAATGACCAGAGGTAGGAAGATCACCAGGTAATTGCAATATATAGGCATTAAGAATGAGGGCCTATACCATGGTGGTGACAGTGTCAAAGTTTAAAGGGGACATATATGAAAGATGTTGTGAAAGAAAAATTGCATTTCTTAGCATCAGATCAGATATGAGGATGGGCTTAGAGAGATTGAGAACTTGAGAATAATACCTAGGTTATAGGCCTTGGTGAGTGGGAGGATGGTGGTGCCCTCAAAATAATATAGGAATTATAAGTAGGGGGGGTAGTATTTAAGGAAAGATAATAAATTTAATTTTTGAAATGTTGAGTTTAGGTACATATGAGACATCTAGTTTGAAATGTTGAACATGTGAGACCTAAGACCTTAAGACTGGATAAACAAATTTCAGAATCATCAGCATAGAGATGATAATTGATTCCATATGACCTGATGGGATCAACAACTAAAATAACATATATAGAGAAGAGAAGATGGTGCAGAATGGAGGCCTATATGATTTTTGGACATGGCCAGGATGAAGATCCAGCAAAAGAGATTTGAGAAATATTTTCCTCTATCTGTTCCCTCCAAGAAACATTAATTCTGACAACATTGCTTTTGTAGCTAGTTCATTTTCCAAAAGTATACATGACCTAGATTATGTTTTCTGTTTTTATTAATCTATGCTAAGTACCAGTATGTAATATAAGAAAAAGGACTAGACCTATAATATCTTAGAAAAGGTAACTAATGTCTAAAGAAATTCCCTCAATATTTATATCATGCATTCTATGCACCAGGCACTGTGTTAGGTGCTTTAATTTTATTATCTCATTTGATCGTCACAATACCCCTGTGAGGAAGATGATATTATTATTATTATTACTACTATTATTATTATCCTCATTTTTACATTTGAGAAAACTGAAGCAAAAATTAAGTGACTTGCCTAAAATCAGATAAGAGTTAGTATGTGGGATAGAATTTGAACTCAGTTCTCCCTGACTTGTAGCACAGTGCTCTATCCACTGCACTTCCTAATTGCAATCCATGATCTGGCAAGTATATTCCACTGTTAAAGTTTATTAAAAGCATGCTTTCTTTGTATTTTCTTGAAATCAACCCTGTCTCAGAAAAATCTCAGACACATGGTTTCAGGATTTGGAGGATTTATAGTACAAAGATTGGTCATACTCACTGGCCATCACATAATTTTCACACACTGTGAATTAATTCCTACAAAATCTCTGTGTTTGTGTAGATCCTACTGTGTTTGAACAAGGGTGCTAGGCTTTAGTTGAATCCAAAATATAGCTGTGACTATAGCCTCTCTCTGAAGTTAGGCTAAGTAAAGTTTCCCAAAATACAATCATCTTAACATAGTGGCTACATTAGTCAGGACTACATATTTTATTATGCTTTTCTTCTTGGTTTTGAAATACTTTTGTTAGCAAGTTTTAATTCTTCTAAAATACATTGGTAAATTTAATTTGATATTTTTTTTTAGTAATTACTCAAGTCAAATTTTGCTGCTTTGGGTTTATGCTGCAGGGAGAGAGTTATTTAACACCTTTTTAGTAAATGAAGGCAATGGGTGCTAGATGAGTGTTTCTCTTTAGCAGTGCCACTTATTTGAAAGCATCTGGTCTGGGGCCATGGCACTAGGCCCCATGGCATAGCTGAAAATTTCCCACACATGCCCTAACATTCCTTAAAAGGTAATCTAACTATAGTGAAACTTTATTGGTCTAGAAGGGGATTAAGACTTGAATTTAAGAAAGAACTTCCATGTTACATAAAGCATAAAATCCCAGTTCACAAGTAGTTGGGGTCACTGCAGGATATAATAATGAGTCCTTCTGAACATACATGTCTTGATGGACAACTAGAGAATAGGGGTATGAGAACTGTATTCAACTGAACCTATTACACATTCTAAGTACTCTAATAAACTTTCCTTGCTATTGAAATAATGTTATAATTGTGGACTAAGCTTATTTTTTTAATGTTATTCAAACTGAGTGTCATTTATTTTTCCAATCTTGAGCCTGAACCATCAGACTGTCCTGAGCCTAAGCCAGTTCTGAACAGTTTCTCCTCTCCACCCAGTCTCTCCCAAACACTTCAGAATTACTGAAAAGTAATTTTCTTTTAAGGGAAATTTCAAGTAGAAGTCTGAGGAAATCCCTAGGTTAAAAAACAAACATAATAATCCTAAATCTTGAATTTAGACAATTGCTTTGGATTATATTAAGAAATATCTTTTTCCTTCAATGATTTTTCACATTTTAACATAAATGAGTCTATATTTTGTCAAAGGCATTTTAGACATGCAGAACAAGGTATTTGTTAATATGATAAATAATGCTAATTTTATCTAGTATTGAAACAGTTTGCCTCCCTATTATAAATTTAAATTTAATAATAATGATATTTAAAATATATTGCTGTGATCTCCTTGCTTATCATATGAGAAAGAAATGGATTTTGGGGGTGGCCAGGTAGCACAGGGAGTAAGAGCACCGGCTCCAGTGTTGAGAAGACCTGGAGATAGAATCCTGGGCTCAGACACTTAGCACCCACCCAGAAACACCTGTCCGTGTAACCTTGAGCAAGTTACTTAACCCCAATTGCTTAGGGGCAGCCAGGTGGCTCAGCGAGTAAGAGCACTGGCTCCAGTGTAGGGATGATCTGGATCAAATCCGGGCTCAGATACTCAGCACCACACCCAGAAATAACTGGTCATGTAACCTTGAGCAAGTTACTTAACCCTGATTGCTTGGAAAAAAAAGAAATGGATTTTGAAGATGATTAAAACATCTGTCTAATTTTTCAGTTCAAGAAATTGAGGCCTAGAGAGGTCACATGGTCTGTCTGAGATTACACAGGTGTTAAGTGGAAAAACCAAGATTTAAACTCAGATAATCTGACTCCTATCCCATTACCTTTCCCACCAGATGACAATATTTGCCATATATTAATCAATATTTTTTCTACATCAATATACATTAGTTGTATTGGTCTAGAATTCCTTCTTTTTTTCTCCCAACTTTCGATATAAAGGACATAATTATCTCATAAAATTCTCTATTTTTGCTCACTTATAAAGCATCGGTATTTATTTCTTTTGAAAGTACAGGTAGAATTCACTTTTTGCCTCTTTGGAAATTCATAGATGGCTTGCTAACTTTCTTTTTTATCTGAAACTAGTTTTCTTTTGTTTGTTTGTTTTAGGATATCTATTGTTAAGTGTGGGATTTTGTGCTTTTGTAGTTATTCATCAAGATCTCACCTTTAATGGTATAAAAGTGGGTATAGTAGTCTCTAATAATTTTATTGAATATGATTATTTATTTTTATGATTTATACTTCACCTGACCATTAGTTAGGATATTATTTAGTTTCCATTTAGATTTTAATCAATATTCCTTTTATCATTATTTTATTATATTATGGAAAATAAGAATATTTTTATGTCATTCTACTTTCTTAGTGAGTTCTTAAAGTCCTAGACTATAACACGTTTTTAGAAAGGTACACTTGATGATTAAAAAGTTGTCAATGTGCTCATTCAACAATCAATATATTTTTATCTAAAAATTATTTTCCATACTTTCAACGTAGAATTTCCCTTCAATTATTTCTGTTCTATTTATCAAATCCTCAAAGAATGATATTGAAACCATCTAAAGCTATAGTGTTAAAGCAAAGCTTTATTTACATTTTAGTTATATTTTTATGTGAAATCCTCAAATAATTTACCATTTATCATTTTCATCACATTTTATCATATCCATCATTGTCATGTGTATCATTTATGTCATCATTTTGTAGTTGAGAACAGGAGACATATAACAATAACAGGAGAACACATAACAATATGTGTTAAGTGATACTTTAAGTTAGTATGTTTCTGAGGTGAGATTTGACTGTCTTTTGACTTCAGGACCAATACTCGATTCACTTTCTAGCAGTAAAGTTTGGTTTTCAAATAGGTAGAAGTCTTATAACATGCACAATTGAACACATACACAAATACAGATACACTAGCAAAAGTACTTTTAATCTTGGAAGAAGCTACTCTTAGCCACAAACATTTGTTGATCCTGTTGAAGATCTTGTGGAAAGTGTGTTATAATTGTTTAAAGGTCACTGCCAAAGGTTTTTAGTAGTTAAATCTCTATCAGGAGCTGTTAGTGAATCTAATTAGTTTCACTTATGTATGAATTGTATTTAAAATTTCTGGTTTGAGGAATCCAGCCTGAACCTCTGTGTATTGAGTTAATTTACCCTTGGCAAAAAAAGGCCTCTTGTCTTTTTCTTTTTTCTTTTTAAGAAAGAAATGCTGAAACAAAGCTTATTGAGAAGTCTGTTAGGACTTTTTTTTAACATTTAAAAAACCCTCTTCAAAATAATATTTGATGACATAAATGTAAATGAATTAAAAGCACATGGATAAAATTTCCCTTAAAATATACAAAGTTAAAGGAAAAATGCTTCATCAAATATGTTTTCAGTTTTTCCTTAGCCCAGATTGGTAGGAAATTAATTTAAGATGCTTGGCACATGTTGAGTGTGGCCAGGTTTGCCCATTCTTTAGACATATGCTAGAAGAATACCATTGGCCTCTTTGTATTCTAAGGTAGTGATAATAGATGTCTGAGCCAGCACCCATTTGGCCCCAGGTATTATACATATTTGAGGCCTCTCCTAAGTTTAAAAAACAAAACAAAAACAAAAAACAAACAAGAAACAGGATCTAAGAAACAATTGTTAAGACTGAGAAAAGAAATTTAACACAAGCCTTGCAATTGGCAAACATGTGACCTTCTGTACCACTGATGCATTATATACACAATATGTTCATATGGGTACAAACTAATCACTAGTAGCACATGTGTACACACACATGCACACACACACACACAAACGTGGGTTTTTCAGAAAAAGTTACATGAGGTTGGAGGCATTCTATAGGTCAGAAACCACTTAAAATCCTATCTTCGAATCTTTACCAGTGTACTTACATTCATCAGTTAAGCAGAGGATATATTAATTCAAAACAAAGGAAATCTATTTAATCAAACAGAAAAACAAGTACAGTGATAAGAAAAGAACTTCCATGTACATATGGGATACACTTTTTCTAAAACTGCTTACTTTTTATGACTTGACAGAGTCCACAGTATTTTGACATGTATTGATTCTTTATCACAAAAGTATACTTTTATCACATTGGATATTACATTTACTTTTTTTATAAAGTGACAACTTTCCCAAAATTTTGATGATGTGCCCTAGGATTTGGGTGAGATTTAATTCTCAATTTAACTAGATTATTCTCTTCAATATACCCTGAATCTTTACTTTCCTTTTGATGAATCCCATGAAATCCCATTCCATTTCATTTTAAGAGAGGCCCCAATGATTCTCCCTTCACTCCCACTTCAATTCACACTCCATACTTCTCTCTTTACCAGCTGCCTTGCCACTGTTTAGGTAAATTTTTCCTCTTTCCCCATCTTCTAATTCCTATTTATGTGTTGTTTTCTTTCATTAGAATATAAGGTCTTTGAAGTTAGACATTATCTTGCTTATGTATATAGATACTCTCACATATCTACATATATATAATGTATACACGTAGATATGTATTTATGTATTTACATGTGTGTATGTTTATACATATATATCTATATATCTACTTGTATATGTATATATGAATATATGTCTGTGTGTATATATATACATATATATGAATACATATATATATATATATCCAATATATCCAATATTTGACCCAGTACCTACAACATAGAAAAAGTTTAACAAATGTGCTATCTAACAAAATCAAGGAGTGCCAAGTCTACTGAGGCATAGTAATCTTTATCTGTTGGATAATTTGTTTAACCTCTCATACATATGATGGCTTTGTACAAGGTCGTATTTCAGTACTGCATCTCTATTTTGGAAATCCTGGTATAACTAGAGCTATTACCTAAGAGTATTGGTGTTTTGTTTTGTTTTTATCAGAGTTGATTATTTCTTAATTGAAACAAGATTGCTGAACACATTGGGAATGAAAAATCTACTAAACAATCTTGGATAGATGTTCTACAGTCAAATGAAGATGCCTAGATCTTAGAATCTTACCTGGACTTCCTTTGATTTATGGTTTTGGTTTAGAGTTAAATTAAGAATTGTTATTCATTATGTGAAAAATATTTATCTTTAAAACCTATTACTCCAGTATTTGTGCTGTCCTTCCTATAAGTATTTTTAATAGCAATGATTTTCACTTGTTTTTCTTTCCACTGAGCTTCTAACCATTCTTTTAATTTTAGGAAGCCACTACTGCATTATAGAGGAAGTGACAAGAATAGTGCCTACCTGCCATTCCCTCTAAAATTTCTTTGCTTGTTTTCAGATGATTAGTTAGACTCTTTCATAGAAAAATAAAGTGTTTTCCATATCATTTTCAATTTAAATTTCCTTTCCTATTTTGCTTCCATTTTATTATGGATTTGAATGATCATTGAAACATTTGAATTTTCTGTAGCAACAGTCACTGAAATAGTTCTTTCTAATAGTCACTGAAGTGTGTTCTTTAAGAGTGACAATTTTTGTACATTCCCTTGCAGTAACATTCATTCTTAAGACCACATAATTGAAATCATAACAGAGAGAAGGGAAACACCTGCATATAGCATGAAGCCCAGAAAGCAACTGCCAAAGTACTAAATAACCAGAAAAATCAGTTCAATCTGCTTTCATCTGGGCAAGGTTAGATATTCTGGTGTAATCTGGTGTCAGTGGAAATGTACTATGTGACCATTTGTGTCACAAAATTTAGTTGTAGTGTATCATAATTCTTCTGCAAGGTAATTCACACATCCATACAAAAAGCTGTTGTGTTTTAGCAAATACATTTTTCTGAATGTATTGATATAATTATGCCATGGTTATTCACCATTATCATTATGATCTATTATATTTAGAATTTTTGTAGCATTCAATGACCTCTGACTTCTTATCATCTATGCAAACTAATTATAGCATATAATCTTCTAGTGTGTTGTTAAAGCCTCTTTGCTGATTTTTTTCAGTATTTTTACATTGATGTTCTTTACAAGAGGGATAGAGATTGGACCTATGATTTTATTGTTATGAGGAATGTCCAGGTAAGGAAAATTCCTCAAGAAACCAAGTCAACACCATTTTTTCAGCTTAAAGTTTTAAGGTATGTCCTGAGCACTGAAAGGTTGAGTGACTTTCCTGGGTTACACAACCTGTGTTACAGTTGTTGTTGTTCAGTCATTTTTTCTGTCTTTGACTCTTTGTGACCCCAACTTGGGTTTTCCTGACAAAGATACTGGTATGATTTGCCAATTTCTTCTCCAGCTCATTTTACAAATAAGGAAACTGAGGTAAAGAGGATTAAGTGACTTACACAGGGGTCACACAACTAATAAGTGTCTGAGACCAGATTTGTACTCAAGAAGCTGTCTTCCTAACTCCAGGCTCAGCACTGTAGTCACTATTCCACTTAGCTGCCCACACGTATCAGAGGCAGGACCTTAGATTATGACTTCCATTCTGAAGCTGACTCTTTACTAAGATATGTTGCCTCTATTCTTATATATAGATATAGATATAGATAAAGATATATATTTTATTTTCCTTCTCTGCTTAATCTTTTTTTGATATAGGTATAAGGACCACATTCGTCTCATAGAGGGCATTTTTACAAACTTTTTTTTTATTTTTGCAAACAAGGTGTCTTATAATAGTTTTTTTTTCTTTTAATGTTTGAGAGAATTCAGTATTGAAACTGTCTGGACCGGGATTTATTTTTTTTATTGTGAATTTCTTTATCACTTGTTCACTTTTTTGGTTTCAATTTTGGTTATTTAAATCTACTATCTCTTGGTTGTTAATCTGCATAGTTTGTATTTTTTTTTAAATATTCAGCCACTAAACTTAAATTATTATTTTTATTGACATACAATTGGGTTAAGTAAGCATACGTGGAACTTACATTCTAATAGGGAGAGACAACTCTTTGAGGGGAATGGTAACCAGGAAGGGATGGTTTGTTCTGAGAAAGTGGAAAGGAGGGCAACAGGGTGCTGGCCTGGTATAGAAGGTATTAGATAAAAAGGAAGGAATAGGTCAGCAGTGGAAGGCAGATGATGAGATAGCTTGTGTAGGTGGTTTGATCAAATGAGGAGAAGCATAGTTTGGTGATTTGGGGTCAACCAGTAGATATAAGGGACTAAAAGGTCAAATTTGCACACACTTGTCACCATTCATCTGGGTTAGGCCGGTAGGGTGGGAGTTCCAAAGATGAATGGACAAATTTTTATAGGAATTGAAAGCTAGATTCTGGTGGACACAGGTATAAATGCAAAGAGACTTAATGTGATCTTCAATTACACTAAGACAGGTATAGTTTCCAGATACAAGAAGGTGATAGTCCTGTAATAAGAAGCAGTGTGGAGTGCTGGGTAGATAAGTAATCTCAGAGTCAGGAAGATTTAAGTTCAAGTCTTATCTTTGATACATATGGACTGTGTGACCTCAGGCAAGTCAGTTCTTCAACCTTGATTTCAATTTCTTCATCTGTAAAATATAGGATTTGGATTAGTTGGCCTATCATTTCCCTTCCAACTCTATATTTATGATTCTAAGGGAAAAAATAATCCCTGCATGGCCTGAGGCTGTTCTCTAAGACTTCATAGCAATTACTGATCTGCATTGGTAGAGGGAATTTAAGCAATAATTAAATCACTGATCTAAACCAAAAGGAAAAAAAAAATAAAAGCCCTGCTATATTCATGCTTAGCCAGTAAACATCTAGAATGCTGTTTATTTATTTGTTTGTTTTCTTTTTTTCTAATTTAACCTAATTTTATTCATGCTTGCTTTGGGATGGGGAATAGATCATTCAGTAAAAACATACAGAAAAAAATATGACTTACCATATAAAACTTTTTTTTCTTTTTTGAGTGCAATTGGGGTTAAGTAACTTGCCCAAGGTCACATGGCTAGTTTTTTATTTGTGTGTGTGTGTTAAGTGTCTGAGGTCAGATCCGAACTCAGGTCCTCCTGACTCCAGGGCCAGCGCTCTACTCACTGCGCCACCTAGCTGCCCCCTCATATACAACTTTAAACCAACAATAATGATGTACCTTAATTACATCCATGCACACAAGTCTAATGTTACAATTTTTAAAAATAAGTAAACAAATATGATTAAGGCTTCTAAAAGCATTTTATAATAAAGTAATTCCTAATTTTTCTTAATAGACATCTGAAATATTGTTTTTAATTCTTATACCACCATTTAGGAAAGACATTGATGAGATAGATTTGACTAAAAGAGGGCAGCCAGACAATTGAAAGACTTCAAGTCTATGTCATGCAAGCAACAATTGAAAGAGCAGGCAAGATTTTGTCTGGTAAGAAAAGATTCGATGGGAAGGTCATCTTCAAATTCTTCAAAGTCTATTATGTAGTAAATAAATTAATCCTTTCTATTTAAAAGCACAGAGAGCAGAAACAGGAGCAAGTATAGGAAGTTAGAAAGGGGCAATTCAAGTTTAACATCAGAACAAATTTTCTAATGATCAGAGTTGTGTTCAAACTAAAATTGACTTCCTCAGGAGGTAGCAGATTATTTATCACTGGTCATTTTAAAGGAAAGGCTAGAAGACTATTTGATATAGTATAGTAGAGATCCTTTTTTTTTTTTTTTCAAAAATGAGCCTCTGTAGATGACTAAGGTTCCTTCTAAATCTCAAATTCTGAGATTTATCAGAGAAAAAGAAAGATAATAACATAAGACCCCTTTCTTGTGTCTCAATCTGCCATGTTCCTTATAAAATTATTTAGAGTAAGAAGCTGATTCAGAAGATAGCCCAGAACAGCTATTTTCTTTGGCCTCATGGCTTAAATTCTGATCAAGAACTTTCCCCAACATGTACACACCTACTTCAAGGCAATTAAAATTTTGGCAAGTTCTGTCATTCATTGGAATCTCTGGAGAATATCCATGAGGAAGGGACAGAACCTTTGCCTTCTGAGACCAACCAAGAACTTGCACTCTTCCATACAAACTTTTCATCCACTTAGAATCTGTTCCAATAAAAAGATTATAACATGATTTTTTTTTTCCATATACAACTTCTGATAAATTCTCCCCATTCTCAACTTGTAATTTCCTTGTCCCCATCAACACAGCTAATAACTAGTCAAAAGACCATGGAAAGCCTAAGGAAATTTCTCAAAGAAAAATCCATCTGCTTTAAGGGGAACAAACACCACTTATTAGAAATAGAGTATGTGGTGGTGATTTTCATTTCTAGTCTTTCTATCAGCTAACAGAGGCTATTTGCCTTCTAAATAAGCAAACTTACACAAGCTCCCTTCTCTATTCCCTAATAGCACCACATGTAATGCTGCCAGCAAACACTAATAACTTAAATCAAATGCATGGTTGATGTTTTCTTTTTTTCCTATAGCAAATAATTTATGCTCATTTCTGTAAACTGTAGGAACTGTAGGAGCAACCACTAAAGCCCAAGAGAAAAAGTGGGGTTTGAAAAAGGCTGTAGGGGAAGTTTATTTGGTAAGAAAATCTATTCATCACAAACACAGAGGGCCAGACTTACACTCAAATATTTCTCCTGGCAATAGACTGGCAAGACATTCAAGGATTAACATAAGCACAAGCTAATAAAAAACGGTCAGCAAATATGTCACTAAGCTGTCCCCAGTGTTTTAGGAGGGCAACTTTACTGAAACAAGAAGCTCCTGTAACTTATGTTTTCAATAGGACTTTTACTGTTGGGGCTGGGAAGTTAACAGCTGTGGGAATTTGACAAAGACAAGGGTTAAGCCAACGACAGAGACAGTATTCACCAGCTACACAGTAATGATGGTTTTTGTATGTTGTCTATTTGTAGATTCAGACAATTTTAATGAAGCAAAAGATGACTAATCATAAAAACTGGAATGGTTTCTCAGCCAATCTCTTTAGGAGTCTGGAATTATTTGTCTTGACTCTTTGGAGATGCAGAAATGGGTATTGGGATCCTTACTAGCTGTGTGATCTTGGACAAGTCACATCCTCTCAAGACCTAAGGTCTTCCACTTTTTAAAATAAGAAGATTACATCAAATGATTGCTAGATTCCAGTTTTGTACCTTCT
Organism: Petaurus breviceps papuanus; assembly: GCF_028583685.1. Lineage (NCBI taxonomy): Eukaryota > Metazoa > Chordata > Mammalia > Diprotodontia > Petauridae > Petaurus > Petaurus breviceps. Next base: position 2,778,007 of record NW_027187327.1, read on the forward strand.
TGAGTTCAAAGATTGCATCTCTCATTTCTATCCCCAGTACTCAGCAACTGAGCAGTTGCTTTGCAAATAACCACTTAATAAAAGTTTTTTTTTTATTCAGTCAGGCCTTCATTGCAAGAACTACAGAATTATAAAATATAATTCTAATGAGCAAGAAAACACATACAGGGGAGTAATGGCCCAATGTCCAGGAAAGAGTGTTTTGTCAGATCAGAGATGGAGAATGAAAAAATAGGGCAGTTATTTGACATATGCTTTTTAGAAGCAATAATAGGTTTGATTAGAGTACAATTCCTAGTTCTCTACTCACTACAACAATCTTTCATTTATTAAGTATATATAGAGGTATTCCAAAAGTCTTATAACTAATCTTTAAAAGCTTAAAGCAACACTAACACTTTTTTTGCATGTCTGTTTTTTTGGGAGGGGGGAAGGCAAGGCAACTGGGGTTAAGTGACTTGGCCAAGATCACACAGCTAGTAAGTGTGTCAAGTCTCTTAGGCCAGATTTGAACCCAGGTCCTCCTGATTCTGGGGCCTGTGCTGTATTCACTGTACCACCTAGCTGCCCCTACACTAAGGCTTTTTGAAAAGACTGTATTTTGTAGCAGACATTCTATAGAGACTGAGGCAACTTTGAAAAAATCCCATCACTAAAGATTATTTTTTATTGAGTAGAATCAAGATGTGCACATAAAAGTAAATGCAATATATTAGTGCAAAATAAATACAAAGGAATTCTCAAAGGAGAACACAATCCTCTGGAGAAAATTAGGGACAGTCCATATTATCTCTAAAAAATCTTATCCCAACTCCTATACTCATAAATGAGTCAGGTCCCTGAGAAAGGTTCTATGCCGATTAGCATTCCAATGGGACACATTAGGGTTTAAGTGTCTTCTTTAATGTGATGAGCTCAAGCTCCCATTGCATTATGTTCATACCAGTACTTGTACAAATACCAATTACCAGTGATTTCAACCCTAGTGTCACTTAATCAATTAAAATAAATTAGTTTTTGCAGGCAATATTTATTGAGAAGATACTGAAATAACAGAAATTTCTTAAAAATGCCTGGGGATATAAACTCCATTATACCTCAGAATTTGTGGATCATACTGAAAGAGAATGCTTTGAATATTTGCACCCACACATTCAATTTTGAATGTGGCATAGATGATGAATGAACTGCTATTGCTTCCTTATGTTTGACTTTGATTTCCTACCCATGCTTGGTCCAATCTGTTGAGTCACTTGTGACATCTTAGCAGTTTACAAAATCAGGCATAGAATTTGATACTCAGACATCTCTTGGCTCACTTTTAAAACCATTTAAAGGCACAAAGTCATAGTCTAATATGACATTCCTTCACCTGACAGGAGGAAAGAATAGACACAATGAAGGAGAGAGATATGTTCATAGGTCACATGGCATTGGCTTAGGTGTGGGCATAAAGGCCTAACAAATCTCTCCCCAACAGAAATCTTAGGAACTCTTTATCCAAAACCCTCCAGGAAGGAAAAAATGAACTAAATCATTGGTTTTTCACCTTTTGGAAATAGTCTGACTTCTAGCCAATTAGTCAAAAGCAAAAAGAATTTCTTAACCATGAGATAAGGAAGCCAGAAAAATCCAGAATACTTACATATTCTATTACTTAAGGAAGAGGGCCTTCTATCATGTCTTTCTAAAAGCACATTTCCCAACTTCTTCCACTTGGGCTAGCAAAAAGCAGATTGCATGGTTTGTGCTCTTGAAATGAAGCCAGATTTCCATTAATCAGGCTCCTATTGCACTGGAAACAATCTTGTAGAAAGTGACATAAATGAAATTTCTTTCTCTCTCTTTTTTTTTATTTTTTAGTTTACATCACTCATTTCCACAAAATTTTGAGTTACAAATTTTCTCCCCATTTTTCCCCTACCCACCACCCCAAAACAGCAATCCCACTGAATATTGCCTCCACCAATCTGCACTTTCCCATATCTTCCCCCATTCCCCCTCTGACTTTCCAGTAGGGTACAGTAAATTTCTATGCCCCAGTACTTGTATATCTTATTTCCCAGTTACATATAAAATAATAGTAATAATTATATGTATATATATATATATATTTATTTATTTATTTAAACATTTGGCTTTACAACTTTGAATTCCAGATTCTTTCCCTTCCTCCCTCATTACAGACCCTGGGAAGATAAACAATTCAATATAGGTTGTGTGTAGCTAGCCAAAACATTTCCATAGTGGATATACTGTGAAATACTGACTGCCCTCCCTTCCATCTTCCTTTTTCATCCCCTTCCCCCCTACTCTCCTGTAGGATGAGATACCCTATTTAGGGTGTATGTCAATCCCTCCCTATGCCAAATTCAATGAGAATAAAGTTGACTCATTCCCTTTTGCCTTCCTGTTCTTTCCCTCCATTGTAACAGTTTTCTCTTGACTCTTCTATATGAGATAATATACCCCATTCTGTCTCTCCACATCTAATCTCATTATGTTCCTCTCTAAACTCTTAATTTCACCTTTTAAGTATCATCGCTTCCTATTAAATTCATCCTCTGCCCTCTATCTATACCTATAAACATACATACCAATACTCATGTATGTTTATATACCCTCCTATATAAACAAATACATGTATGTAAATATATATATATAGACATATATATATATATACACACACATTTATATTACCTTCAACTATTCTCATACTGAGAAAAGTTTCATAAGTTGCAATTATCATTTTTCCATGTAGGAATATAAATAGTTCAACTTTGATAAATTCCTTATGATTTCTTTTCCCTGTTTGCCTTCTCATGCTTCTCTTGCTTCTTGTATCTGAATATCAATTTTTCTATTCAACTCTGGTTTTTTCATCATGAATGCTTGAAAGTCCTCTATTCCATTGAATGACCATAGTTTCCCCTGAAACATGATACTCAGTTTTGCTGAGTAGGTGATTCCTGGTTTTAATCCCAGCTCCTCTGACCTCCAGAATATCATATTCCAAGCCCTTCGATCCCTCAGTGTAGAAGCTGCCAGATCTTGTGTTATCCTGATTGTGCTTCCACAATATTCAAATTGTTTCTTCCTGGCTGCTTGTCATATTTTCTCCTTGATCTGGGAACTCCAGAACCTGGCTATAATCTTCATAGGAGTTTTCTTTTTGGGATCTTTTTCAGGAGGTGATTGGTGGATTCTTTCCACCTTTATTATGCCCTCTGGTTCTAAAACATCAGGGCAATGTTCCTTGAGAATTTCTTGAAGTATGATTTCCAAGTTCTTTTTTTGATCATGCCTTTCAGGTAGTCCAATAATTTTTAAATCATTTCTCCTGGATCTATTTTCCAGGTCAGTGGTTTTTCCAATGAGATATTTCACATTGCCTTCTCTTTTTTTTTTCATTTGTTTGGACCTGTTTAATAGTACCTTGATTTCTCATAAAGTCACTAGCTTCTATTTGTTCCAATCTAATTCTGAAGGAATGATTCTCTTCAGTGAGCTTTTGAGATTCTTTTTCCATCTGGCAAATTTGTCTTTTTAAGGCGTTCTTCTCGTTATTGCCATTTTGAAACTCTTTTGCATTTGAATTAGTCTATTTTTAAGATGTTATTTTCTTCAGTCAGGTTGTTGACTTTCATTTCATAATTTTCTTGCATCATTCTCATTTCTCTTCCCAATTTTTCCTCCACTTCTCTTATTTGGTTTTCGAAGTCCTTCTTAAGCCCCTCTATTGCCTGTAACCAGCTCGTATTTTTCTTGGAAGCTTTTGGTGCAGGAGTTCTGACTTTGTTGTCTTCCTCCTGTTCCATGTTTTGATCCTTTTTGTCCTCAAAATAGGAGTGTAATGTCAGATTTCTCTGTTTGTTTTATTTCCTTTGCTTGCTCATGTTTCCACTCAGTTACTTGACTTTTGAGCCTTTTGCAACAGAAGAACTCTGATACCATAAAGGGATGCTTTATCCCAGTCTCTGGGGTTTTTGCAGCTGCTGGAGCTATTAATTGGGTGCCCTCTCTGAAGCCTCCACACACTCTAGCAAACTGTTCACACATTCCAGGATGTCCACCCAGGACAGGGATCCATATCCAAGCAGATTAAAGCAAGAGCAATTACCCCTCTGATTGGTTGCTTGGTCTCCCTACAATCTGTAGGCCTGCAGTTCTTAGGCAGCCATGTGATGACAGCCACATGGCCATGGTGCCTCAGCCACTTCTCTCTCCATGGGGCAAATACCGGACAGCACTCCTAACCTCCCAGGTCCCAAAGTACACTGCACTGACCTCTCACTTTGTCCTTAGCCTATATGGGTTGATAATTCTGGAAATGGCCACAGTTGCTGGTAATCTGAATTCCGTACAGCTGGGGGCTGGTTATGGCCACCCTGAGGCTAAAACCTCTGGCTCATGGGGGGCTGGGCTCTGCTCCCAATGCACTGCACTGGCCCTTTCCTGAAAGCATGTCAGGCTGTCTTCAGTGGGAAGTTAGCTTCTCTCTGTCATTTTGTGGGTTCTATAAATCCAAAGTTTGTTTCGTGTCATTTTTTACATGAACTGGAGGAGGTGAAAGTGGGAGCCACATGGAAGTTCTATTTCTAGTCTGCCATCTTGACTCCCCATGAACTAAAATTTTAAGGAAGCTAGGAATTCTAAGAGGACATGAGGACAAAATAGATTCCAGGAAATGGAGACATCCAATCCCAAGGCATAGAGATGGTGACTGTCAAGAGGCCACAACAGTTCCCACCTGCAGATGTCTGCAACAATACAAACTACTCCTATGATAAAATAGAATTGTATAACATTATGGAGGAATTAAACCTGAATCCCCAAGATTAAAAAAAAAAAAGCAGAAACACTACACAAAGTACACCCATAAATACACCTCAGGAAACAAACATCCATCAAGACAATTAAATATTTAGAGCTCTTTAACATCCCCACACTTCCATCCCATTCTGCATGCTTGACACAAATAGAAGAAATATTACAAACTTATACTTTACGGTCTGATTATGGGAGTCCCTACATGTTCTCCCTTTGGGAATGAATAAGCCTATACTTTCTTTTATTCCAAAATAGTTGATGGAATTTGATTCTTCCTACTCATATAATGAAAAGTAGTGTCACTGTAGGAGGTAAAGCTGGAACTCATGCCATACAAAAGATACTATCATTATAAACTAGAAAAATCTGCATTTTGCCCCCCCAAATGGCACCTAAAATATGAAGAAGTAAGGCAGAATAGCTGAACTAATGCTCAATGGATTAAATTCTATAAGTCCCAATAAGTTAGTAAATATTTTGTGGAAGGGATAATAGTGCAGGGTTTCATGAATGGGGAAAGATAAACAAAGAAACAGGGAAAATAGAGGTGTGATCCCAGCACACTCATATGAAAACAAGAAAGTAATAATGAGTTTTACAATCTCTAAAAAATAGAGAGGGCTTTGTAAGGAGGTAATAGAAGTTAGGATACAGAGAGGAAGGGAATCCTAACCTAAGAAAATGAAGGGAAAGAATGTTCCACTTCAGGTGGAAGGAGAAAATGTATCTTTGTGGTAACAGACATAGACTTTACAATGAGATTTATTCTAGGACACACATTAAGAACTATATCTAAATAAAGGTTTTATCTCTAAATGTTCCATTCCAAGGAAAAGGGATGTATAAGAGAAAGTAACAACATGTATCCAGAATAGAAGTGGAGAGATACAATCAATGTAGAATAATTTAGCCTTAGTAGAGAAGAGTCATCAAAGTAAGGACTGGGGATAGCACCAAACCACATGTATCAGAATACAGTATGACTACCAGAATAGCACATTTCTGGGATGCAGATAAAGTAGACCTCAGGGGAAAATATAAATCCATGAAATTATACACATATTTAAAGATGATAAGGTATAGAACTGTTTGTTCCATTAACAAAAAAGGAAAACAATTTTTGTTAAAAAATCCTTCACATAGAAAGAAAAATCATGAAGATGATATGATTAATAGATTTAATAAAAGAAAAAAACCTCTAGAAAGGATAATGATAATGGTGAGCTCTTTGAAAAGACTAACAAAATTGATAGTAGCATGACCAAAAAGAATAAGGAAAATCAAGTTACTAAATAGAAAAAAAAAAACAAAATAAAACTCAAAAAAGGCGATGAAGAAATACAAAATTATCCAAAACTGTGTATAATATACTAGCACTACACTATTATAACCTAGCAAACTGATTATCAAAAAGAGGCAAAGGATCACTAAAAATATAAAATGCTCCATATAACAGAATATTAAATACAGATATTAACTTAAGTAAAAAATCATAACTGAATGAGACAAGAGGAAATAATTAAGAAAAAATAGAGTTCAGTTAGATTTGTGTCTAAACTCCATCAAGAGAAATTAATACCTTTGGCATGCAAATTCATTCCCACAAATGGAGAAATAAAATGTCCTTCCAAACCCCAATTATGAGAAAGTTTAAATACTTAAATTATTTAACAATAAAAGCAAAGAAATATATTATAAACAAAAAGCATTAATAAATAATCGTGGGAAAATATTTTTAAAATAATCCTAGCAAAAAGAATATAGCAAAATATAATGTTAAAATTATTATTTCTGACACATAAGATTTATACTACATATGCAATGTTGACACCACTTTAGGGAACACTTAACATTGTTAAGGAAAAAAATTATAAAGATCCCCGAACTACATTATTATATGAATGGATTAAAAAGTTTTCATAAAATATGACACTTTGCTCCTAAAACACAGATGTATATATACAAATACACTTACAACCTCAAAACAAAGGTATAGAAAAGTCATTTTAATATAATAAAAAGTTCAGGTACAAACTCAAAATGTAGCATTTCTCAATATGTTTTTCAATAAATACAAAAATAAAGCAAATATATTCTCTATTTTAACATGTGCCTTGAAATGTAGCAATAAAAATAAAACAAGAGAAAAAAAGTAAATAGTATAGAAAATAGGAAGAAAATAATTCTTTTGAAATTGTTTATTTGAAAATTTGAAATTTGTTTAAAAATAAAAAAACATATCAATTGAATATACTAGATAAATAAGTATCAGAAAAAGTAAATTCAATATTCAACATGGTGCTCAATAGATATAAGAATATAAAATACTTATGTAAGAATATCTCCTTCATTGCTACACAAAATAGAAATGTTTGTCAAAAATAATTAAGTTTAGGTAAAGTCTTATAACTTATACCAAAATAAACTCCAAATGGATACTTAACTTTAATCCAAAAAGTCACACATGGATAAATGTAACATAAATAATATATTAAATTTATAAATATGTGTATAGGTGCAAGCATGTATATAGATATATACACATATATACATGTGTAAATGTGTATAGATGCATTACCACAGAAGGTAAAATAATTTCAGTTACACAAATTTGCAAACATTTTGCAAGATCAAAACCAAGAAAGAAATCATAAGAAAATAATATATTGAATAGAAAAATACTTACTTTAAATCTCTCTGATTAAAAAGACAACACAGTATACTTGATGGTTTTCCCAAAAGACAGGAATATCTAATTTCAATTCTTGTCCCTGAAATATTCTTTCTGGCTGTGTGATCCCAGACAAGTAACTTCACTTCTTGATGTTCAGCCAGTAGAGTCACATTCAAATAGAATTGGATTCCTGCAGGTTGCATATTGATTTAGAAAATGATGGATTAATATTATCTATCTTTATTGCATTTTTATTTAGTTTTGTTTAAAATAAAACCTCCCATTTGCACTTTCTTCTGGTTCTCAAAACTTTGATACCTCTGCCCTAGGCAACATTCTCCATTTATTCCCTGGGGGGGGGAGTGGGTGATAAAAATAATACCAATTTCACAGAGTCATTGAGAGCATCACATGCAATTGTGATAAGGAATTAGATGTGAAGTTATAGGACTCAGGTTCAGAACCCCAAACTCCATTACTATGTAATCTTGAACAAACCGATTCCTCACTCTAGGGCTCAGTTTCCTCTTTTTAAAAATTAGACCATTGGGTGGTGGCAGCTAGGTGTCACAGTGAATAGAGCACCAGCCCTGGAGTCAGGAGCACCTGAGTTTAAATCTGGTCTCAGACACTTAACACAAACATCAGCCATGTGACCTTGGGCAAGTCACTTAACCTCAATTGCCCCCCAAAAAGCAAATAAAAAAATAGACCATTGGAATAAAATATCTGCTTAGTTTCCTCCTACCTACAAATCAATTATTCAATATAAATGTTAATAATTATTAAGTTTCCATTTTACCTTTGTCTTTTGAGATGATTAAAATAGATGATTCTGAAGGGTCCCTTCAGCTCCATATCTATGATTCCCTGACCCTACTCTATGGCAAACTGTAGTACACAATAATTTGGGGTGTTTTTAGTTCATTCATTTGAATTTGGTAGGGCACTGATTGCATTACTATTTGGAAGTCAGTGAAGAATCCCTCCTCTACTAACATCCATTGGACACTGCTATGAAGTTTTTCATTTAACAGAGTTAACCATGGGTATGCTTAGAGTTTAAGTAACTTATCCAAGGATCACCCAGACAATATTGTGTAAAAATATAATGTAAAATAAATGAGTGTTTTGAGCATTACAGAACTATACTTCAATAATCTTCATCAGAATTCTTGAAGATATATCTATGGTAAATAGACAGAACTAAGAACAAAGTATGTTATGGAACTACTTTAAACAGATCTATAAATGTATCAAGCTGTGATTCCCAAAGCTTAGCCAGATGAAGGCTAGACAGTAGGTCATATCAAAGCAGCAGTCTTTCATAGAGAGATTTCCTCCTGAAGAAGCCTGTAAATAAAGGGTTGGTGAGGGTGAGATCATCACAGCAAGTGCTGATTGGATTCCATCAGTGTTTTTATTTTCTTAACCAGAGATGTGTTTGTCAAGGCAACAGTTTGGTTTCTGCAAGGAATTTCAGAAACTAATAAACCCAATGAACAAAAAAATACAGAGCAATGACAAGAAGAAAAATAGATCTTTCTAAGATTTAAGACCGAAAAATCAAGTACATTCCACACCATGTGATATATCTGTTTAAATCCATCATGATTCTGCATCATAAGTAACAATTACATGCTATAGTAAGAGTGTAAGTAAACCTTTCTACCCATTCATAATCTTTGTATCTGTGGAGCTAAAGACAAATCCATGGGACCATTTATGGACAAAATTCGGAATGAAATATATCTGATCTCCAGACTACCAAAAATGAAATGCTTTTTGTAGCTAACTACTACATCCAACCTCTCTTTAAACCAAATCTCATAAATGACCTTATGGACTATGTTATATTATGTCATGTTATAAAATATGTAATTGTCACATTATGTTATGTCAATATATTATATTGCATCATATTATACTGCATTGTTATATTATTTTATATTGTATTGTTATATTATCTCATGTTATATCAAATCATATCATAATCATATTATATTTTGTTAAGTTGTTATGTTACACTGTGATGTTATATGATGTGATGACATATTATGTTTATTATGTTGTACTACATATAATTACATGTTATATGTGATATATTATTATACATCATATTATGCTATATTATTAAATAATATATTATATTTATCTTCTATCTAAAACTAGTTTCATCTATCATAATGTATATAACAAAGGAATTTCAAAGATAGATATTTTTCTTGCTGTTTCTTACTGTTACCAGACTCTAAAAACTTGCCCCAAAACAATGAACCTTTATAAAAATGATTCAATTATAAATCCAATAAATCTTGTATCACAAAATGACCAGGCAATTTGCCAAAGGAATTACATTGAACTCATTCAACAGAAAGGAAGAAAACATACAGCACACAATTCAACTGATCAACATACAATGAAAATTTTACTATTAAGTTGAAAGGCCAGTCTTGGAGCCAAGAAAACTCAGGTTCATTTTCTACTTATTACATAGTCTAACTATATGATGAAGGACAAGCCACTAAATGTCAAAATGCCTAAGTCAATTTCTTGAGACTGAGTTAGAGGTAAATTACCAATGTGGCTTTCTGCAGGGAGTTTCTGCATTGAATGCCCAATATTGATGAAATCACAAGACTGGAAAAAAACTTTTTAGTTATTTCATTTACCATTGTCATTCTTAAGACAAATTCACCAGGGGGCAGCTAGGTGGTACAGTGAAACGAGCACAGGCCCTGGAGTCAGGAGGAACTGAGTTCAAATGTGACCTCAGACACTTGACACACTTACTAGCTGTGTAACCTTGGGCAAGTCACAACCCCAATTGCCTTGCCTTTCTCCCTCCAAAAACAAAACAAAACAAAATAAAAAGACAGCTTCACTATAGCCTTTAAGCTCTCAAGCAGATTCTAGATATTATACTAGAATGCAAGAATTGCAAATGAAAAAAAACTTTCTTTTGAAAGATCACTTTATGACCTTCTTCATCATCATTAACACTATATATTAACTACTTTACAGCTTTCTTCCTTATTGACTTTAGTAAATTAATGAAGTTTTGTTTATCCTGTCCTTACTGTCTTCCACAAGAATATCAACACCCATGTTGATAAAACTTCTAATTTCCAGTCTCAGTAACTTTGATTTCAACTCCACTTCAGTCATCCACCATTTGGGTCACACTTCAGTTGCCATTATAGATTAGAATAATTTCTTATCCAAGTCACTTGAAAGAAAGTTACATAGGGGCAACTAGGTGGTGCAGCAAATAGAGCACTGGCCCTGGAGTCAGGAGGACCTGAGTCCAAATCTGGCCTCAGACACTTGAGACATTTATTAGCCATGTGGCTTTGGGCAAGTCACTTAACTCCAATTGTCCTCCAAAAAAAAAAGAATAGTTACATGGTTCAGTGGATAGATTGTGTTGCCTCAAATCAAGAAAATATGGATTCAAATCCAGTCAGCTGTATGGCACTGGGCAATTCACTTTACCTCTGTTTACCTTAGTTTCCCCATCTGTAAAGTTGGGATAATGAAAATATCTAAGGTTGTTGTAAGGATCAAATGACATAATATTAGCAAAGCTTTTAGCATAGCATTTGGCATATAGCAAATGTTATATAAATGCTAATTATCATCAATATTTTTAAATTCCCAGACCCTGAAATTACTCTTTGGGAACATAGCCTAATTGTTTCTCCCCTCATCCTCCTCCTTATTCAGGGTGTACTTGCTCATAACCTCTGTTCCATTTAACTCTTGAAATATCTTCTAGTCTGTCATATCTGTCTCTCTGTCTCTGTCTCTCTGTCTCTGTCTCTCTCTGTCTCTGTCTCTGTCTCTCTGTCTCTGTCTCTCTGTCTCTCTCTCTGTCTCTCCCTCTCTGTCTCTCTCTCTCTCTCTGTCTCTGTCTCTCTCTGTCTTTCTCTGTCTCTCTCTCTCTCTGTCTCTCTCTCTCTGTCTCTCTCTGTCTCTCTCTCTCTCTCTCTCTCTCTCTCTGTCTCTCTCTCTCTCTCTAACCCTCCCCAATTTGCACTTTGTACTATATGTTTATTTCTATACCATGTGACCACACCAATGCTTTTTTTCTATCACATATTTCCCTGATGACATCCTTAAAATTCATCTTTAAAGTTTCTCATTGGTTATATGTTACAGTGCACTCACATCCACCATTGTTCTCTAACAAATACTTATTTTTAATTGTTTGAAAGCTGAAACATTCTATGATTCAAAGCTATACAAAACCATTGATGTTATATTAACTTTAATATAATGGACCTTTGTTTTTAGGAAAAGATTAGAATCATTAAAGAAAACTTGCAACTTCCCAAAAGCAATCCAGTTTACTCTGTTACTTCTAATAAATTATGTTTGTAATTTCTTGTCCATCTGTTCTATCAGATATACATACATATATGCATATGTATACATATGTATGTTCCTGTGTGTCATATATATGACAATCTCTATAGATTGTCCACATAATAAATTAATGTTATAATCTGAAAGATATCCTTCTCTCTCTCTCTCTCTGTATATACACACACACACAAATATATATATATATATATTTATATTTATATATATATATATATATATATACATATATAGTTTCCTGTGAAGAAGGTTAAGTTAAACATTTAAAAGTAGTTAAGAAGTTCTTTCTGGAAACTCTACGATGTACCAAGTTTTGGTTCATTTACAAACCAAAACAAAGAGAGAGAGTCTCATCATCTATAAGTAATTTTTCTTTGATTTGGACTCTGCATTGGATCTCCTAATCTACAGTGTCAAACAAAGATTAATTGTCTTGTCTCTCATTTAATATTTTTCTGATTATTTAAAATCAAATGGTATTTAAACAATAATATATGTTGTTATATCTTTCAAGGAATCTTGAATGATTTTTGATCTATGAATAGGGAAATGACTTGCTAGTCAAGAACTTTTAGAGCAACATTTTATGCTATCAAATGTCTTTTATTAATTATCAATATACTTCAAGCACAATAGTATCCAGTAGTCTTTACATCTTTCAGTCAATTTTTTGATGACATATGAATAATCTATTGATATACTTAATTAAACCCTGTCTTTTCCTAATGCAATTGCTGAGGATTTTCTCAAAGCATGCTTTGATGACTCTCATAAAATGTTTATGTAGATGCAAAAGTGACATATAGATAAGCAGTTACAGATATCTTGATTGTCCTTCTATGGAATTAGTAAGATCACAGTTCTTTATTTTTACATGACTTTGCTAGTCCTTTCATCAGCTACATTGAGAATTAATATCTCAATATGTTCACAGTTCTGTCACTGAATTAAGGTCTCTTTTCATATAAGACCTAATTTAGATGAGTTTTCAATTCTTGTTATCTTTATTGTCATTTTGAGTTCTTCTATAAGCACATTTATGTCTATGAAGATAGAGTCCAAATGTGATCTTTCACAATCTTTTGTGGTGAAAAGTGTCTACAGCTCTCTCTCTCTTTTTTTTTTCATTTATATTCTATTCGCTGTTCTATTGGCATCTTTATATGCCTTCAGGATTATGTTATTTAATCAAATCTCTTAACAAGCTTTCCTTAAACCAGATTTATCCTCCAGTGCTTCTATTTTGTGATGTGATTTTGATCATGAACTTCCATTCAGCCTCCTCCATAAGGTTTTACAAAGGAATTTGCATTTTAGTCAACTTTGACCTTTGATGTCATATCTCTCCAACTGACAAGTAAATAAAATGTTTGCTATTGACTAAAATGCCTTCAAAGCTGTTTTATTTCCCTTGTTATGACATTTGATTTCCATTTGCATGAAATGATTATAGTCTTTCTATGGTATTAATTTCATCCATATTACATATTTTTTACCATTATGCTAACTAATTTAAATAGGTTAGATCAAGTTGTTTTAATTGAATGCCATGTGGTTTTCTCATTCCCATTCTTTCTTCTAGCTATAAATTACTACTGATCTTCTTTTCTAAGAAGTTGATGGTTGGACAGCTAATTCAAGAATGATTCCCACATCTGTAGCTGTTCATTTTATTGTATCTTAAAATTAATTCTATTTCATTTTATATATTGATATCCAATGTTCACTTTCTGATTCTTTTCTTTTTTTCTAATTTGACATTTTTTTCTGTTTCTCTCTTTTTTTATTTTTTAGTTTACATCATTCATTTCCACAAGATTTTGAGTAACAAATTTTCTCTCTGTTTTTCCCTACCCACCACCCCAAAATTGTGATCCCACTGAATATCCCTTCCCCCAATCCACTCTCTCTCATATCTTCCCATATACCCACTCTGACTTTCAAGTAGGGGACAGTGGATCTCTATGCCCCAGTGCCTGTATATCTTATTTCCCAGTTGTGTGTAAAGTAATAGTAATAATAATAATATATATATAATAGCATATATATATATATATATATATATAAAACCTACTTTTGAAATTTTGTGATTTGTGTTTGTGTCTATGTATATAGTCTGAATTTAGCAGAAAGTAATCAAGTCTTCAGGGCAGCTAGGGGGTCCAGTGGATAGAGTGTAGGGACTGGATACAGGAAGACCTGAATTCAAATCCAACTTCAGAAACTTACTAGCTTACTAGCTGTATGACACTGGGTACAACTGTTCGCCACAGTTCTTCATCTGTAAAATGAACTGGAGAAGGAAATGGCAAACAACTGCAGTATCCAGAAAACCCCCAAAAGGGTCACAAAGTGTTAGACATGTTTGAATTGACTGAACAACAACAAATTCAGATCTGTTCCTACAAACCTGGAATGCCCTCTTCAAGTAATTAGCTTGAACCTAAACTATGCCATGGCCCAAGAAAAGTAATATATAGAGGGCAAGGGAATTATAATTCTATTTTGGTACCAGCAGGGAGAGGAGAACAGAGTAGCAAGTCTAATAAAATGTTTTCCTGTTCCACTCAGAAGAAAGCAAAATCAAGATTCCAGAGATATCTCTCCATGTCTACTCCCAAAGTAGATAACACATGATTCTGGACAGGTAGGCATATATTCAAGCAAATGTATTCAATTTATAACTTTTGTGAATTTTTTTTTGGTCTTCTTAATCTATTTGAGCAGCCATTCCATCTCACTCCAGATCCTCTCTTCAATGTCCTATAGCTCTATAACCCTTTCCTCACCTCCATTCTCTCTAAGTTTTCATTTAACACTATCTCTTGGTTGTTCAACTACCTGAGGAGCTGACCCTTCCTCAGTCTCCTTTACATTATCTTTTATCCAGGTCATGTTTACTAATTGTGTGTATCTTACAAGGCACTTCTTTAGACCCTTTTCTCCTCTTCTTTTAGACAAAATTTCTATTGGTGATATTATCAGAACACATGGGTTAAATTATCATCTCTATGCAGATGATTCTTAATTCTATTTCTCCAACTCCAGTCTCTCTCTCTTGTTCTCCAATCTCATATCTTTAACTATTAGATATCTTGATCTGGATTTTTCATAGACACCTTAAATTCTATAAGTTCAAAATGGATACAATTATCTCCTCCAACACTTCTCTTTCCCTACCTTCCCTTTTCCTATCATTGGGACTACCATACTCTCAGTCACCCAGGTTCATAATGTAAATATTGACTTCTCAACCCCCATACCTAAACAGTCATTTAAAATAGAAGTCAGTGGACACAGCAACTACAAAGAAGAAATATCTGAGTCTAATTTTTAGTGTCCCTCTAGACAGCACACAGTGAGAGGACCCCTGGAGTTAGAAGACCCAGATTTGAGTTTCATTTGTATGATAATAAGGAAATCATCATCTCAGTCTCAGTTACCTCATATATCAAATGGCTTCCTCACCAGGCATATTTTTGTGACCAAATGATAATTTATTATTATCCTATTCTGATATTTGTTTCTCATCCCCTTAGCACCCAACCTCATTATATAAGCAATTAAATCTTGCAGTTCTCTAACAACTAGTTCTTCTAACAACCTCCCCAGTGAAGATTTCCTGAACTACACTAGCATTAAGTGATCATTTCCTCCTGTGAAGTCTTAAATAAATTGTTTATGTCAATTAATCAGTCAGCAAATCAATAAACATTTATTAAGCATCTATTATGTGCAAAGCTAAGTTCAAGAGATATAAAGAATGACAAAACACAATCCCTGCTACTAAACTGGCAGTTTATTTACATTCTGCTATGTTACTATTTAACTTTCTATACACATTTCTTGTATGTCTATCTATCAATAAACATTTATTATTCTCCTACTATTGTGCCAAGCACTTGCTAAATGCTGGGGATACAATTCATAGTAGTTGGTTTGAAGAGAGAAACTCTTGTTAAAACTGTATTTCATTTGTAAAAAAAAGAAGAAGAACAATCACAGTACTTAATTCAATTCAAGACATTTGATGCTATCTTCAAGGTACTTTGCTAAACGATAGTAATTTATTTAGAAAATAGCATTGTCCCTTCCCATGTGGAGCTTACAGTTTACTAGGAAGGAATCTATATGTATATTAATAAATATCTTAAGTTACAGAGCATGTTGGGAACAAGGGAGACATAAATTTTTGAAGAAAATGTAGGTATAAAACACTTTCAATTGGAGGGGAAAGGGGGATGGAGAATCTAAGGCAAGGCATCATGGAGGAGGAAATGCATGAAGTTCTGAAGCAAAAGATGATGAAGTCATTTCTAAAGCATGGAGGTGTAGTAGATGTAGGAAGGATAGAAACATGCACAGTGAGAGCAGCCAACATTAGGAAGTCCAGTTGGGTTGACAGAGGATGTGAAGAGAAGTAATGTTAGATTAGGCAAGAGAGGAGGGTGAGAGTCTAATTATGGAAAGCTTAAAATGCTAGGACCAGAAGTTGGTATTTTCTTCTACAGGCAATAAAATCGATGTAGCAGGTGAATGATGTGCTCTCACCTATACAGTAGGTAATTCCATTTAATCAGAGGTATAGTTGCATTATGCAACTATATGCAATATGACATTGCATAGTGGTTAGAGCCAGCTCAGATTTGCAATATGAACATTTATAACTCAGAAATCATCAAATATGAAAAAATTAGAGCTACATTTATCTTTGTACTGATTGTCTAGACTTAATAAAGTGATGGAGGAAATGTTAATGTAGATTAAACTTAAAAATAAATCATGCATAAGTAGTTTTTGGAGAGATAACTGTTAAGCATTTATCATAAGCATTGACCATGACTTCAGGTGTTATTAAACCCAGCTATGTTTTCCTTTTCTTTTTGGACAGGGATGTATAGAATTGGACTTGTAATTTAATTGCTAAAGAGAGCTCTTATGAAATGCGTTCTACAAATGCAGGTTGTTAACTTCTCTTTAACTTACTACCTTAGAGTTTCCTGGAATATCGAAAGTTTAAATACCTTTCACAGGGTTATACAACCATTATATGCCAGAGGAAGCAGTTGAGCCCAAATCTCTTCGCATCTGATATGGCCTCTCTAACCACTATATAATATTGTCTTTTAGACATTGAAAGGAAGAAAAATTTGTTTCATTTTTTAAAATATTTATTCCACTAGCTTTCTTCCTATAGATCTATGCTGTAATTAATGTAGGCTAATTAGCATATCTCTGTCCTCATAAATGGCTTATACAACAAAATGTCTTTTAATTTGGTAGTATATAATTGTTTAGTTCATTTAACTATACCTTTTCATCATTTCTAAAGGTGTTAATTCTCACCCTTCTATCACCTTATAAATAAATACTTTTCTCCAAAGAGGGTTTTGACTAATCATTATTATTCATTTGTAAAAAAAAATAATAAGTATAAAATTATTAATTTTTTGGCTCAAAGGAATTATTTTTTTCAAAATAACTTCAGCTACTTTTTTCAAAAAACTACTTGAGAGACGTCATCAAATATTTATCAAAATTGAAATGAAGGATTTTGAATCTATTTCCTACTAAAGTCTTTTACACAAAGCTGCAATGTTTCTTTGGCATGACATTTTCCCTATAATTCAGTTCTATTTGATCAAGACTCTAATGGCCTTGCTGTCAATTTCCACTCCATTTGCACTATTTTCCAGGATCTGAATTTGTGTCATAAAAGGAATTTGGTAGAATCACCCTTTCTAAATAAAATTTTCCATTCTGATTATTTTTCTAAAGAGAATAGCTTTGTAAAGGAAACTGCAGATATCAGGGCTGCTTTAAGCTGGAAAAACAAACACCCTGAAGCACAGAGCAGTGATTGAGCACAGTGTTTGCATTTCCAAACTACAAACATTCAGAGTGCTCATTTAGAAGTTGAAGAGTGAGTTCTAATAAGATAAGTGTATGGCTTGAATGAGAGAAAAAAATTTCTTAATGTTTGGTTATTTTTGAAGGAATTGTCAAAAGTGCGCAATAAATTCATCATAGAGATTAGGACTAGAGAAGTGATTTCATTTACATAGCAAATTTCTGCTTGAGGAAAGTACCACTACCAGTACAGGGCAGCACATTTTTATGACTGCTTAGTCTTAGTAAGTCACCAAGATCACTGAGAATTTAAGGGATGTAATAATTGTTTAGGCTCCTATTTTTTGTTTTTTTTTAATGCTTTATTAACTTCTGATTTACATCATTCATTTCCACCAGATTTAGAGTTACAAATTTTCTCCCCATTTTCCCCTTCCCACCAACCCAAAATAGCAGTCCCAGAGGATATCCCCTCCACCAATCTGCTCTCTCCCATATTTTTTCCCAAACCCCTTTCGACTTTTCCAGTGGATCTCTATGCCACAGGGCCTGTATATCTTATTTCCCAATTACATGTAAGATGGTATTAATAATAGTATATATATATATATATATATATATATATATATATATATTTATTTGATTTTAAAACTCTGAATGCCAGATTCATTCCCTTCCTCCCTTGTCACCCACCATTACTGGGAAGTTAAGTAGTTCAGTATAGGTTGTACATGTTTGGCTAATGCAAAACAATAACATAGTAGATATATTGTAAAATACTGACTATATTTCCCTTCCTCCTATCCCACCTCCCACTTGTTCTATTCTCTACTTTGATCCCATCCCTTTTCAATAGTGGGTGCTTCCAACTTCCCTCCTCCCACCCAGCCTGCCCTCCCTTCCATCATTCCCCCTCTTATCCCCTTCCTCCCCTATTCTCCTGGAGGGTGAGATACCCTATTTAGTGTGTATTTCATTCCCTCCTCAAGCCAAATTCAATGGGAATAAGTTTGACCCATTCCATTTTGCCTTCCTATCCTTCCCCTCCATTGTAGTCATTTTCCCTTGCCTTTTCTGTATGAGATAGTTTACCCCATTCTGTCTCTCCCCATCTCCTCTCATTATATTCCTCTCTCACCTCTTAATTTTGCCTTTTAAGTATCATCCCTTCCTGTTAAATTGGTCCTGTGCCCTCTATCTATGTATGCCTGTAAACATATATACACATATTCACGTATGTATTCATATGCCTATATACCCTCATATATATATATATAGATATATAGATAGATATAGATATAGATATTCCCTCCAACTACTAAGAAAATTTTCATCAGTTACAATTACTATTTTTCCATGTAGGAGTGTTAATAGTTCAATTTTGATAAATTTATCATGATTTCTTTTCCCTGTTTACCTTTACATGCTTCTCTTGCTTCTTATATCTGAATGTCAAATTTTCTATTCAAATCTGGTTTTTTTCAGTAAGAATGCCTGAAAGTCCTCTATTCAACTGAATGACCATATTTTCCCCTGAAACATCATACTAACTTTTGCTAGGTAGGTGATTCTTGGTTTTAATCCCAGCTCCTCTGACCTCCAGAATATCATATTCCAAGCCCTTTGATGCCTCAGCATAGAAGCTGCCAGATCCTGGGTTATCCTGATTGTGTTTCCACAATATTCAAATTGTTTCTTCCTGGCTGCTTGTAACATTCTCTCCTTAATCTGGGAATTCCATAACCTGGCTATAATATTCCTAGGAGTTTTATTTTTGGGATCTTTTTCAGGAGGTAATTGGTGGATTCTTTCAACCTGTATTTTGCCCTCTGGTTCTAAAACATCAGGGCAGTTTTCTTTGAGAACTTCCTGGAGGATGATTTCTAGGTTCTTACTTTAATCATGGCTTTCAGTTAGTCCAATAATTTTTAAATGATCTGTCCTGGATCTATCTTCCAGGTCAGTGGTTTTTCCCATGAGGTATTCCACATTGCCTTCTATTTTTTCATTTGTGTGGATCTGTTTAACAGCATCTTGATTTCTCATAAAGTCATTAGCTTCCATTTGCTCCAATATAATTCTGAAGCAATGATTCTCCTCAGTGAGCTTTTGAGATTCTTTTTCCATCTGGCAAATTTGACATTTTAAGGCATCCTTCTCCTCATTGCCTTTTTGAGTCTCTTTTGCCATTTGAGTTAGTCTATTTGTTAAGGTGTTATTTTCCTCAGTCAGGCTGTTGACTCTCATTTCATAATTTTCTTGCATTGTTCTCATTTCTCTTCCCAATTTTTCCTCCACTTCTCTTCTCTGCTTCTTAACATCCCCTTTGGCCTGTAACCAGCTCGTATTTTCCCTTGAAGCTTTTTGTGAGGAAGTTCTGGCTTCACTGTCTTCCTCCTGTTCCATGCTTTGCTCCTTTTGGTCCCCAAAATAGGAATCTAATGTTGGAATATTCTGTCTGCTTTGTTTCCTTTGCCTGGTCATGTCACCCCTCAGTCACTTGACTGCTGGGTTTTTTGCCACAGTAGGATTCTGCCACCAGAAAGGGGAGCTTTTGTCCCAAATGCTGGGGTTTTCTCAGCTGCCAGAGGTATTAGATGGGTGCCCTCTCTGAGGTCTCCACACGCTCTGGCAAGCTGGACACACAGCCCAGGACCTCCACCCAATACTTCAATTCAGAGCCAAGAAGGTTAAAGCAAGAGTGATTACCCCTCAGACTGGTGCTTGGTCACCATACACTCACAGGCCAGGAGCTGAAGCTGCCATGTGGTACTGGCTGGCTGTGCTGGACAAAAAGCCACACACTCCCACTTCCTGGTCCCAAAGTCCAGACTGCACTGACCTCTCACTTTGTCCTTAGTATCTATGTGTTGATAAATCTGGAAATGGCTACAGCTGCTGCTGATCTGCAGTCCCTCTGGCTGGCAGCTGGTCAGACCCGCCCTGGGGCCTAAGCCTTGGTGTGGGGCTGTGCTCAGCTCCCAGAGCGCTGTGCTGGCCAATTCCTGCCAGCCCACTGGGCTGTCCTCAGTGGGAAGTTAGCTTTTCTGTGTCATTTTGTGGGTTCTGCAGCTCCAAAGTTTGTTTAGAGTCCCCTTTTTACATGGATTGGGGAAGGTGGAAGCAGGAGCAACAGGGAGGTCCTGCTTCTACCCATAATTGATTTTCAAAGGGAGACACACTATAAATATGGTGAGTGGTCATTACCTACTAAAAAGACCAGATAAGTAGGACCCAAGACTCTATCCTTTCAAAGTGTGGGGGGGAAACTGAGATTTCTGGAATTAATTATTTCCCATATTCAATCAGCTTGGTACTATATTCTTTTCAGCAAACATTACATTATTTGCTTTATTTTTGTTATAGTTGGCTGCCTCCATATTTTTTTCACTTTTATCTGCTATGTTATTTTTTTAATTGCTACCTAAACAGTATTTGTTGTATGCCTAAAGTCAAGACTATTTATTAACAACCTGAAGGCCATTTGAGTAGGAGAATGTCCTCTATTAGATTTTTATGACTTAGTCACCAAAGGGTGAGATGTGGTAGAGATATCTTTCTGCATTTAGATATCTTTCTGCATTTAGTAAGGAAACTGTCCTTTGGATTTAATTCATCTCAGGGACTAAAGTTCAGGGATTCTTTATGTAACTTTCTGGTTACCTAAGGCAGAAAAAGCCAAATCTGTTAGCAATCAACCTCACGAAGGCTTAATGAACTTTGTTCATTAAATCATGATACTAAATGAAACAATAAAACCTCTTAACTGGGCTTGTCTCCCCATGGACACAAGAAAGAACTGCAGCCACCTGGAATAATACTATATCCTTGCGGAATATATTTCAATTAGCTAAAATGGTTATTTTTTTATTCAAAATTTTAAAATATTTAGTCCTAGAAGTCATAGGGAGTCATTGGTGTTTATAAAGTAGTTGGGGCAACTTGGTCAGATTTTTGCTTGAGGAAAATCAATTTGGTAGTTTAATGGAAGATTGACTGATGTGTGAAGAGACTTGAGGCAAGGAGACCAGTTAGAAGGGTATTACCATAGTGCAGTTCAAAGTAGCCTGAAGAGGATATTGAACTAAACTGGGAGTTGTGTGAACATGAAGAAAAGGTATTTATGTAAGATATATTACAAAAGCAGAAAAAGACTTGTCAGTAGACTCAAGCCCAAAAAACCTTTTTGCAAGAGCTTAACAAGACTTTAACAAGTCAACTTAGAGAGGTAGAAGAAAAATCGAACAATTCCTTTGAAAAGACTATTGACATGGGGCAGCCAGGTAACACAGTGAGTAAGAGCACCGGCTCCAGTGTTGAGAAGACCTGGAGATCGAATCCTGGGCTCAGATACTCAGCACCACACCCAGAAATAACTGGCCATGTAACCTTGAGCAAGTTACTTAACCCCAATTGCTTAAAAAAAAAAAAAAAGACTATTGACAAAATGGAGGGAGGGGGGAAGTTCACTGAAAAAAAAATCTTAAAAAGTAAAATAGGAAAAAAAAGTAAAATTGGCCAAATAGAAAAGGGAATACAAAAGCTAATGAAAGAATTCATTAAAATTAGAATTGGTGTGTTTAGGGAACAGAGCCAAGATTGTGGAGTAAAAATAGGAACTTGTCTGAGCTTCCACTCCAACCACCTCCAGTACCCGTAAATTATGACTCTAAACAAATTTTAGAGCTATAGAACTCACAAAGTGACAGAGAGAAACAAATCTCCTGCTGAAGGCAGCCTGGAAAGCTGACAGAAAGTGTATATGACACTGAACTGGGAGCCAAGCTCAGTCCCACATGAGCCATGCAGGCCCAGACCCAGGGAAGAACTGAACCAGAAGTACAGACATGCCAGAGAAGACTTCAGGAGAGTGAATCACCAGCAGCTGTGGCAGTTTCCAAACTTCTCAATCCATAAACACCAAAGAGAAAGTAAAAGGTCAGTGGGGAATTCTGTTGGAAACAGGTGATGGGAGAGAACCCCAGAGCAAGATGTGGAAGAGGTGTGGTGGCTACAGCTGCTGCCACTTGGCTGCCTCCAGAAATCATAGACTACAGATAGTAGGGAGACCATGAGACCATTCATAGGGTAATTGTTCTTGCTTTGACCTGCTTGGATCTATACTGCAATCTTAGGGAGTCCTGGGGTGTGTGGCCAGTGAGCCAGAGCTTGGGGTGTCTGTAGAGAGGGCGCCCTCCTTATAGCTCTGACAACATTTGTAAAAACCCCAGCAATTTGGTATACAGCTCCCTCTACTCTGGAAGCAGAGTTCTACTATGGCAAAGAGCTCAAAAGTAAAATAATTGGCTGGCAAGATGAGCAAGCAGAGGAAGCACAATCAGACCATAGAATCCTTTTTTGGGGACAAAAAGGATAAAAGAAGGAACCAGAAGAAGTCAATGAAGTCAGAACTCTTGCATCAAAAGCTTCCATTAGAAATATGAATTGATCACAGTCCATGGAGGAACTCAAGAAGGATATTGAAAATCAGGTAAGAGAAGTAGAAGAAAAATTGGGAAGAGAAATGAGAAAGATGCAAAAAATCATGAAAAGTCACTCAACAGCCTGCTAAAGGAGACCCAAAAAGTACTGAAAAAAATAACACCTTAAAAATTAGACTAACTCAAATGGAAAAAGAGGCCCAAAATTCATTAAGAAGAATACCTTAAAAAGTTGAATTGCCCAGATGGAAAAGGAATTTCAAAAACTCACTGAAGAGAATAATTCCTTCAAAATTAGATTGAAGTAAATGGAAGCTAATGACTTTCTGAGAAATCAAGATACTATAAAACATATCGAAACAAATAAAAAAAATAGAAGGCAATGTGAATTATCTCATTGGAAAAAACACTGACCTGGAAAATAGATCCAGAAAAGATCATTTAAAAATCATTGCACTACCTGAAATCCATGTTCACAAAAAGAGCCTAGAAATAATATTTCAAGAAATTCTCAAGGAAAATTGTCCTGATATTCTAGAACCAGAGAGCAAAACCGAAATTGAAAGAATTCACAGATTGTCTCTTGAAAAAGATCCCAAAAAGAAAACTCCTAGGAATATCATAGCAAAATTCTTGAGTGCCCAGGTCAAGGAGAAGATATTATAAGCTGCTAGGAAGAAACAATTTGAGTATCATGGAAACACAATTAAGGATAACACAAGATCTAGGAGCTTCTCCCCTAAGGGACTGAAGAGCTTTAAGTATTATATTCTGGAGCTCAAAGGAGCTGGGATTAAAACCAAAAAGAAAAAAGAAAAGAAAAAATAGAATTGGGTGTGTAGAAGCTAATGACTCTATGAGATATCAAGAATCAGTCTAACAAAATCTACATAATGAAAAAGAAACAGAAAACAGAAAATAATTCATTGGAAAAACCATTGACCTGAAAAATAGATCCAGGAGAGATAATTTAAGAATTTTTTGTGTACCTAGAAGCATTAATAATAAAAAAGCATGGGCAGCATCTTTCAAGAAATAATCAAGGAAAACTGTCCCAAGGTCCTAGAAACAAAGGGTAAAGTAGTCATCAAAAGAATCCATTGATCATCTCCTGAAAGAGTTCTCAAATTGAAAATGCCAATGAATATTATTGTAGTCAAATTCCAGAATTATCAGATGAAGAAGAAAATACTGCAAGCAATTAGAAAGAAATATTTCAAATATCATGTACCCATAGTCAGGATCATGCAGGATGTTGAAGTTTCTACGCTAAACGATTAGGACTTAGAATATAATATTCCATAAGACGAAGGAGCTTGAATTATAACCAAGGATCAACTCTCCAACAAAATTGAGCTTAATCTTTCAGGCAAGGAGATGGATATTTAATGAAATAGGAGACTTCCAGAACTTTCTGATGAAAAGACAATGGAAAATTTGATCTTCAAATAGAAGATTCAAGGGAATCATAAAAAGGTAAACAAAAAAGAAAAAAAAAAACCATGTTACTCAATAAGGGCAAACTTTTTGCTTCCCTACATGAGAGCTGATGATTGAAAAGCTTGAGAATTGTATATTACAACATTTAGAAGGGATATGCATAGATAGGGGGTGTGGGTTTAAATTGACTGATGTGATGATGAAAAAGATACCTAATTAAGGGCTGAAAAGTATTATAATGGGAGAAGAGGAAAGGAGTAGATGCAAAAGGGTAAATTACATCACATATTACAGTAGAGGGGAAGGAAGGGAGGGAGATGAGGATTTTTTGAACTTTACTCTCATCATTTTTGGTTCAAGGAGGGAATAACATATTCAGGTATAGAAATCTAACTTGTCCTACAGGCAATAGGAGGTAATAGGGGAAAGAAAAGGGAGGGAGTCATTAGAAGGAAGAGAAGAAGTAGTAAGGGAAAAAGAAGTGAGGGAAAAGAAAATGGAGGGTGGTTGATAGAAGAGAGAGAAGATAGAAAGAGGTGGTATCCTAAAACAAAACTCTTTTTAGGAGGATAAGGAAAAGGGAGAAATTATAGCATAAATGGATCCATGGGGGAAGGGGGGATAGGATGGAGAGAAAGACACAGATAGTAATCATAACTGTGAATGTGAATGGGATAAATTCTCCCAAAAAATGGAAGTGGATAGCAGAATGGATTAAAAACCACAATACTAAAATATGTTGTTTAAATGAAATACATTAGAAAAGGGGCAGAGGTGGGGGCAGGACACAGAGTGAATTAGAAGGCTGAAGTAGAATATGTTATGCTTCAGCTGATGTTAAAAATAAAAACAGGGGTAGGAATTCTAGTCACAGACAATGCAAAAGTAATGACAAACCTAAGTAAGAGAGATAAGGAAGCAACCTACATCTTGCTAAAAAGTACCATAGACAATGGAGTGATATCATTACTAAACATACAAACATATATGCACCAAGTGTTATAGCATCCCATATTCTTGGAGAAGACATTAAAGGAGTTATAGGAAGAAATAGACAACAAAACTAGACTAGTGGGGGAATTCAACAACCTCCTCTGTGAACTTTATAAATCAAACTTCAAAATAAACAAGAAAGAAGTAAAGGAGGTGAATAGAATTTTAGAAAAGGTAGATATGGTACACCTCTGGAAAAAAAAACAAATGGGGATAGAAGGGAATATACCTTTTTCTCAGCAGGATATGGCACATACACAAAAATTGACCATGTACTAGGTCATAAAAACCTCACAATCCCATGCAGAAAGGCAGACATATTAAATGCATCATTTTCAGATCATGATGTAATAAAAATTACATACAATAAAGGGCTGTGAAAAGATGGACTAAAATTAATTGAAAACTAAATAACTTAATCCTAAAGAATGAGTGTGTGAAACAACAAATCATAGAAACAATAACTTCATGCAAGAGAATTACAATAATGAGACAATATACCAAAACTTATGGGATTCAGCAAAAGTGATTCTTAGAGAAAGTTTTATATTTCTGAGTGCTTACATGAATGAAATAGAGAAAGAAGAGATCAATGAATTCAGCATGCAACTTTTCTAGCTTTTTCAGCTAGAAAAAGAACCAATTAAAAATCCTCAACTAAATACCAAATAAAAATACTGCAAACCAAAGGAGAGATTAATAAAATTGAAATTAAGAAAACTATTGAACTAATAAATAAAATTAAGAGCTAGCTTTATGAATAAAAAACCCAATATAATAGATAAAACTTTGGTTAATTTGATTTTTAAAAAAAGATTTATCAGTAGAGTTTTGCATAACATAGTAAGAATGAATATTGAGGACCATAACAACAAGGCCATAACTCTTGGTGACTTGGAGTATAGTGGTATGCATTACAGCAACAGGGAATTTTAGAAGTAGAGAGTATTTTGAGGAAGAGATAATGGGTTATTTTTTTGGTGTTCATGAATTTGAGAAGCCCATAAGACATCCCATTTAAGCATTCAAAAGGCTGTTGATGATATGAGGCTAAGCCTCAGGAGTAAAACTAGGATTGAATATCTAGTTCTGGAATTCTCTACCTAGAGATGATGATTGAACCCATTGGACTTAATGAGATCAACAAGTGAAATAATATAGGGGGGGGGAAGCAGAAACCCAGGAGAGTATATAAGTATATATTCTCACTAAAATGTGTGAATAGGCATCATAGCTGCTTGGAACAGGTCATGGACAGAGGAAGCAGTACCCACCGAACTTCATGGGAAAATCTAAGGAAGGATTTTCCACATCCCAAACTACACATTCATTTGGAAAAAATCTCTCTTACTTAGGTTTGTCATTTTGAAAAGCAAGAATACTCATTGTTTCTTCTTTTAAAGTCTTCTAAGATTTGTCTCTTTTTGTTCAGTAGCCAGTAATTTTTGATCTATCTAGCAATCATGGAAAGAGAAATGGCATGTGGGGAGCAAACAGAACTCTCTGGTAGTGCCAGAGGAATTGAGTGTACCTATTTGGCACCATTCTTGCCATGTCATAGGACAGAAATCCTAACAATGGATTATTTTCAAAATCCTTTCTTTACTAGCCAGAATCATCTGTAATAAGTAATAATGTAAGTAAGTAAGTAATAATGACCATTTTCCTGAGATGTTTTTAAACCCTCATATATAGCCATGACATGCATTTCTCTCTCTCAGTGATAGAGAAAGAAAGAGATAGATGGATAGATAGATAGATAGATAGATAGATAGATAGATAGATAGATAGATAGAGCTATAAATATGATCAATCCAATATCAGCATATCAAGGTATGTAAATGACTTGTCTACTTTTAATAATCAATTTCTAAAGGGTCAGAGTATCTACAATAATAGAATCTACCTGCCAAAAAAAATGAATCATGGTATCATAAGAGTTAGAGTTAGAAAGTATCTTTTAAATAGCTTAGTCCAACTCCCTCATTTTACAGATGAGGAAAGCAAAATCATCTTAAGGGAAGTGACTTAGCTCAGCTCTTTCCTGCTGAATCACTATAATTTAGTTGATCTGTGTCAGTATACTGTCAAGTGTCATGAATATCTAACCAAGTCATCAAACCAAGGAAGAACATTTCCAGTGTGGGGTCAGAAAATATGAAGATAAACATCTAGGGAAAATTTCATTCTTTCATGTGGTCTATACTGGGGCATGAAGCCAAGTATGGGGGTCAAGGGGGAGCAAGTCAATTGTCCAAGTAGAATAACTTATCAAGCTATTAAGGCAAGGAACAAAGTTGCCAGCATGGGGTTAGAAATATGAAGATAAAAATCTGGGGACAATTTCCCATTTCATCTGGTCTATGCTGAACTGGCAGAGAGCGACCTGATTCTCCAATCAGGCTTAGCTGGAGAAACAAGGTAGGGATATTTTAGTAGAAAAACAATGGCCAAAAGTCAGGTAATCCTCAATCTCTTATTGTAGG
This sequence comes from Petaurus breviceps papuanus, assembly GCF_028583685.1. NCBI lineage: Eukaryota > Metazoa > Chordata > Mammalia > Diprotodontia > Petauridae > Petaurus > Petaurus breviceps. The sequence continues at coordinate 2,806,104 of NW_027187327.1, forward strand.
GAACAAAAATAATGATTACATAATTTTGCCTTTATATGAGGTGAGTAAAATTCAATCTGATTAATTGTCAGTATTTCCACTGTAATTCTTTGTTTTCAAGAACTTACTGTAATTTAGTCATAAAAATTCCCTTCAAGGTAAAATATGGCCTAAAAAAATAAATTGAGCCATTTTTTTTCAGTCACTGGAATAAAAAGAAACCCAAAATATATTTTCTTTGGATGCCCTTTTACATGGGATTTGTATCTTCTGTTCATTTCCTTTTTCTAATTAAAATAATTCTAATGTTAACTTTGCTTTGGTCCTAGATCGTCTCTACTTATATGACTTTGGCATGTTAATTCTCTTTCCTGGGCATCAGTTTCCTCAACATTAAAATGAAGGTGTGAGACCTGTGTGGGCTACATTAGATGACCTCTGAAGTCCCTCTCCACTCTAAAACTTTAATCTTATGATTAAAAGAATATGATGTGTAATAAATATTGACAACTCTTATAAAGAGGAGAAACAACTTTCGAAAATACATTTTATCCCAGTAAAACTGGTTTCTTTCTCTTCACACTTTCCTGGACAACTTTGTCTGATTACTCCTCACAATCCTCTCTTATTCCATGCTATTTTATAATTAATCATGAAATGTATTATCTGGTAGATTGTGAGGTCTTTGAAGTCAATAACTATATAACATCTCATCTTTATTTCCAGTTACTAAAACACTACCTTTGTGAGGGATAATTTGCAGTGAAGTTTCCCCATTCTGAAAAATCAAATCTAGAGTGGCTTCAGCATCCACTAGACCTAAGTTTAGAGGTCACCTGACCTTACAGGAATCTTGGACTTAGAGCAATGGAGACCCTCTCCAGTACCACCTCAGCACAAGATATGCCAAATAATAAGGGCCTTGGAGACTTCTTAATTCTCTTTAGGAGAAATTCACATTTCTGTTGCATACCTCCAGGGGATCTCTTGGAGGAGACAAAGAAGGAGAAGATGAAGGCAAGAAAAATGATTAGAGCTTATTATAGAGATCAAGAACAACCAAATACAGAGGACAACATGGACTCTATACACACACCTGTGACAGAGAAGGAAATATGAACTTGTCTCAAGCCCAAAAAGCATTCTTGGAGGAGCTCAAGAAAGATTTTAAAGACCAAATTAGGGAAGTAGAAGACAAATTTAAGTCTACAGTGATCAAATTGGAAAAAAGTCTCACTGAAGAAAACAAATGTTTAAAAAGTAAAATTAGTGAACTAATTGGAGAAAATACCTCCCTAAAAAGGACCTTCAAAAACTAACCAAAGGGAATAATTCACTAAAAATTAGAATCAGTCAAATTGAAGCTCAGTACTCTATGATGCACCAAGAGTCAATCAAACAAAACATGAAGATTGAAAAACTGGAAGAAAGTGTAAAATATCTCACTGGAAAAACAACTGACCTAGAGAATAGATCCAGGAGAGCTAACTTAAGAATTATTGGTCTACCAGAAAGCCATGATGAAAAAAAAACAACATCCTCCAAGAGACTGTAAAAGAAAACTGTCCTAAAGTCTTAGAAACAGAAGGTAAAATAGTTATCAAAAGAATTCACCAGACTCCTCCTGAAAGAGCTCCCAAATTGAAAACTCCAAGAAATATAGTAGCCAAATTCCAGAATTACAAAATTAAGGAGAAAATACTACAAGCAGCTAAAAAGAAAAAATTCAAATATCGAACTACAGCCGGGATCACACAGGAGCTAGCAGCTTCTACATTAAAAGATAGGAGGGATTGGAATTTGATATTTTGCAGGGCAAAAGAGCTAGGCCTGCAAACAAGGATTAACTACCTGGCAAAACTGAGCATAATCTTTCAGGCAAGGAGATGGTCATTTAATAAAATAAGGGACTTCCAGGCTTTCCAGATGAAAAAGCCAGAGCTCAATGGAAAATTTTATCTCCAATTACAAGACTCAAGAAAGACATAAAAAGATAAACAAGGAAAACACACACTCAGACATACACACATGCACACACGCACACCCATGCACACATGCACATAACTTGGGATTCAATAAAAGCAAAATGTTTGCATCCCTATATGAGAAGCTGATAATGTTCAATATCAAAATTTATATGATTATCATGACCTTTAAAAGGGTTATACATACATAGAGGGTGTGTGTATAAATGAACTAATCTGATAAAAGAAAGCCTTATTAAGGGGGTCAAAGGGACTGTAATGGGATAAAAAGAAAGGATGAGACAGAAAAAGGTAAATTATGCCATACAAAGAGGCAAAAAATACACACTATAGCAGAGGGGAAGGAAAGAAGGAGAGGAACATCATTTGAACATTATTCTCACTGGTTCTGGTTCAAAGAGGAAATCAACATAGTCAGTAAAGTTTAAGATTCAAATGTGAAAAGACATGAAAACTCATTAAATAGAGGGAAAGGAGGGAGGGAAAGGAGCACTATATGAAATTTACTCTCATTGGTTTGGGGGTCAAAGGGGGAATCGCATACTCTTATAAATATAAAAATCTATTGTGTCCTGTAGGCAGTAGGAGGGTAAGAGGGGATAAAAAAGGGAAGTAAAGGGAAGGGAAATAGTAGTAAGGGGAGAGGGTAGGTAGAGAAGGGGGGGTCACAGGGAGGGAACACTGAGGGAGGTGGTGGTCAAAAGGTAAACCCTTAAGGAGGGGAAAGGAGAAGGAAGAAACAAAAACATAAGTGGGGAAGAAATAGGATGGAGGGAAAGAGACAAATAGTCATCATTACTGTGAATGTGAATGGAATGAACTCTCCCATAAAACAGAGGAGGATAGCAGAATGGATTAAAAACCATAATCCTACAATATGCTATCTAGAAGAAACAAATTTGAAACAAAGGGATACCCACAGGGTAAAGGTAAAAGACTGGAGAATATATTATGCATCAGCTAAAGTAAAAAAAAAAAAAAGCAGGGGTAGCAATACTTATCTCAGATAAAGCAATAGCAAAAATAGATCTAATTAAAAGAGATAAGGAAGGAAACTATATCCTGCTAAAAGGCACCATCGAGAATGAAGCAATATCATAACTTAACATATATGCACCAAGTGGTATTGGATCCAAATCCCTAGAGGAGAAGTTAAGGGAATTAGAGGAAGAAATAGATAGCAAATCTATACTAGTGGGGGGACCTTAATCTCCATTTCTCTGAACTTGAAAAATTCAACCTAAAAATAAACAAGTAAGAAGTTAAGGAGGTGAATAGAATTTGAGAGATATGATAGATCTCTGGAGAAAATTGAATGGGGATAAAAAGGAATATACTTTCTTCTCAGCAGTTCATGAAACATACTCAAAAATCGACCATGTACTAGGGCATAAAAACCTCACAATTCAGTGTAGAAAGGCAGAAATATTAAATGCATACTTCTCAGATCATGATGCAATAAAAATCAGATGCAATAAAGGGCCATGGAAAGATAGACTAAAAACTAATTGTAAATTAAACAATTTAATCCTAAAGAATGAGTGGGTCAAAAAGGAAATTATAGAAACAATCAGTAATGTCTCTCAAGAGAATGACAATAATGAGACAACATACCAAAATTTGTGGGATGTAGCAAAGGCAGTTCTTAGTGGAAGTTTTATATCCCTGAGTACATACATGAATGAATTAGAGAAAAGGGAGGTCAATGAATTGGGCATGCAATTGAAAAAGCTAGAAAAAGAACAAATTGAAAATCCCCAACTAAATACTGAATTATAAATCCTGAAAACCAAGAGACAGATTAATAAAATTGAAATTAAGAAAACTATTGAATTAATAAATAAAACTAAGAGCTGGTTTTATGAAAAAAACAATAAAATTGATAGACACTTAGTCAATATGATAAAAAAAAGAAAACAGAATTATGAGTATCAAAAATGATAAGAATGAGTCTAACCCCAATGAAGAGGAAACAAAAACAATAATTAGGAAATATTCCCCCAACTGTATGGACATAAATTTGACAATCTTAGTGAAATGGATGAATATTTACAAATATACAAGTTTCCCAGATTACCTGAAGAGAAACTAAATCACTTAAATAACACCATCTCAGAAAAAGAAATCAAACAAGCCATTAGTGAACTCCCTAGGAAAAAATCTCCAGGGCCAGATGGATTTACTAGTGAATTCTATCAAACATTTAAAGAACAATTGATTCCAATACTCTACAAACTACTTAGGAAAGTTAGTGAAGAAGGAGCTCTACTAAATTCTTTTTATGACACAAATATGGTACTGATACCTAAATCAGGAAGAGATAAAACAGAGAAAGAAAATTGTAGACCAATTTCCCTCATGAATATAGATGCAAAAAATTTAAATAAAATATTAGCAAAAAGAATACAGCAACTTATCACAAGAATAATACACTTTGATCAGGTAGGATTTATTCCAGGAATGCAAGCATGGTTAATATTAGGAAATCCATCAATATAATTGATCATATCAATAATAAAACTAGCAGAAACCACATGATTATCTCAGTAGATGCAAAAAAAAAAAGCTTTGGACAAAATGCAACATCCATTCCTATTAAAAAATCACTAAAAAGTATATGAAATAAATGGACCCTTCCTTAAAATAATAGGTAGCATCTATTTAAAACCATCAGGAAGTATTATATGTAATGGAGATAAGCTAGAAGCATTTCCAATAAGATCAGGGGTGAAACAGGGGTCACCACTATCATCCCTCTTATTCAATCTGGTACTAGAAATGTTAGCAGTAGCAATTAGAGAAGAAAAAGAAATAAAAGGAATCAAATGAGACAAAGAAGAAATCAAGCTATCACTCTTTGCAGATGATATGATGATATACTTAGAGAATCCTAGGGAATCAATTAAAAAACTATTTGAGACAATAGATAAATTTGGCAAAGTTCCAGGATATAAAATCAACACACATAAATCCTCAGCATTCCTGTACATTTCTTTTTTTAAAGCAATTGGGGTTAAGTAACTTGCTCAAGGTTACACGGAGAGGTGTTTCTGGGTGGGTGCTAAGTTTCTGAGCCTGGATTTGATCCCAGGTCATCCTGACTCTGGGACCAGTGCTCTTACTCACTGCGCTACCTGGCCACCCCATTTCTGTATATTTCTAATTAAATTCAACAGTAAGAGATAGAAAGAGAAATCCTATTTAAAGTTACTGTAGACATTATGAAATATTTGGGAATCTACCTACCCAAACAAACTCAGGACCTATATGATTACAATTACAAAACACTTTTCACACAAATAAAATCAGATCTAACTCATTGGAAAAATATTAATTGCTCATGGCTGTGTCAAGCTAATATAATAAAAAAATGACAATATTACCTAAATTCAGTTATATATTTAGTTCCATAGCAATCAATTTGCCAAAAAACTACTTTATAGAGCTAGCAAAAATAGTAACAAAATTACTTTGGAAGAACAAAATGTCCAGAATATCAAGGGAATTAATGAAAAGAAATGCTAGGGAAGGTGGACTACCTATACCAGATTTTAATATTTATTATAAAGCAACAGTCATCAAAACTACTTGGTACTGGCTGAGGAATAAAGTAGTGGAACAATGGAATAGATTGGGCACAGGAGATTCAGCAGTCAATGACTATAGTAATTTATTGTTTGATAAACCCAAAGACTATAGTTTTGGGGATAAGAACTCACTGTTTGACAAAAACTGGTGGGGAAACTGGAATAAAGTATGGAAGAAAATGGGCATAGACCATTATCTAACACCATATACCAAAATCAAGTCTAAATGGGTGCATGATCTAGGTATAAAGGTTGACACTGTAAGCAATCTCGGAGAGCAAGGAATAGTTTACCTGTCAGATTTGTGGATAGGGGAAGACTTTATGAACAAACAAGAATAAGAGAGCATTTTAAAATGCAAAATGGATAATTTTGATTACATTAATTTGAAAAGCTTCTGTGCAAACAAAACCAATGTAACCAAGATTAAGAGGGAGATGGGAAATTGGGAAAGAATTTTTACAACCTATGTCTGATATAGGACTCATTTCTAAAATATACAGAGAATTGAGATCAAATCTATAAAAATACAAGTAATTCCCCAATTGATAAATGGTCAAAGGATATGAACAGGCAATTTTCAGAGGAATAAATTCAAGATATCTATAAGCATATGAAAAAATGCTCTAAATCGCTATTGATTAGAGAAATGCAAATCAAAACAACTCTGAGATACCACATCTCACCAGTCAGATTGACTAAGATGCCAAAACAGGAAAATGACAAATTCTGGATAGAATGTGGCCAAATTGGAACACTAATGTGTTGCTGGTGGAGTGGTGAACTGATCCAACCATTCTGGAGGGCAATCTGGAATTATGCCCAAAGGGCTATAAATAATTTCATACCTTTTGAGCCAGCAATAACAGTTCTAGAGTTATATCCCAAAGAGATCATAGAAGTGGAAGGAAGACCCATATGTACAAAAATATTTATAGCAGCTTTTTTTGTGGTGGCAAATAATTGGAAATTAAGGGGGTGCCCATCAGTTGGGGAATGGCTGAACAAGTTGTGGTATATGCATGTAATGGAATACTATTGTGCTAGAAGAAATGAGGAGCAGATGGACTTCACATTTACCTGGAGAGGCTTATATGAACTTATGCTGAGTGAGAAGAGTAGAGCCAGGAGAAATGTGTACACAATTACAGACACAACATATTTGTGATAACCAACTCTGATCGACTGGACTCTTCTCAGCAATGCAGTGATATAAATCAATACCAAAAGACTCATGATGGAGAGAGATGTCTACATCCTGAGAAAGAACTAGAAAGAAATGAATATGAATCCAGATTGAAGCAAACTACCTGATCTTTTTCTTGTTTGTTTTTGTTTCCTCTTTACCATTTTCCCTTCCATCTGATACAATCCGTCCTTATAACCTGACTAATGTCTAACGTGAAAGTATTTGCAGATGCTATACTTGATTGTATACCATCATGGGGGGGGGGGGGGGTAAGGAGAGAGAGAATATTTGAAACTCAAGAATTGTGGAATTGGATCTTGTAAACTAAAAATAAACAAACAAATTAATAAAGACAAAAAAGGGGAAAAAAAGAACTGAAGACAGATATATAATCAGGTATATTTGAATAGCAAGGCAGTGATTAAATCTGTAAAGAACCTGATCAGAGTAAAGCGAAGCATGACTGATAGTTCCCCCAAATACTGGGCTTGTAGAAAGATCACCAATTAGGATAGCAGTAACCTAGTATAGAAATTCTTGAGCTAAAACTTTTAAAAACCACAAGGCATGATCGTTGCTCTGATTGGCAAAGGTTTGCCAAAGTTGTTGACTGGAGAGTTGACTATAAACTCCTTGAAGATGAGAATTGCCTTTTGATATTTTTTGTAGCTCTAGAACTTAGTGCAGGTCCTACAACATAATAGGCTCTCAATAAATACTATTTAGTTGATTGACTAGAAAGCAAAGTGAAGGGTTGATGGAATCTTCCTAAAATAATAATATAGATCCATGAAAGGTGGGACAGCACATTTGTTTAATTATTTTACAAGTATGCATGTATGTATTCAGCACATATCATGTCTTGGGCATTGAGTTCATTGCTAGGGAAAGAAAGATAAAGTACCTACCCTGAAGAATGTATAGGAAAGGGCTTATAAAGACCATTCTGCGAAAAGAACTCGGTTGCAACCTCAATATTAAAAAGGTTTACACAACTTTTGCATGAAGAGGAAAACCTACTGACTCAGTGGACTCTAAAAAATGTCTCTCCCCTCTATATTTCTTTTTCACTTCAACTCTTTAGGAGGCATCATATAGTTCTGCGGATTCCTATGAGGTATAGATAGGGAGTGCTCTCTACCACCCTAGCATTTTGGAGACTTCTACCAAGTGGCAGCTGAAATTCATGTAGGCAACTATGAACCTGGTCTTTGACTGTCCCTTCTACTTTTTTCCCTTTAGTTTGTTGTTTTTGTCTTAAATTTTGTGATGGTAGGTCATATTTTGCTTTTTTTCTTAATTATTTATTTTCTTTGAATTTATTTTTGTGTAACTGAAGGTAGCAATAATTATAGTGAAATGGATGTGTCCAGACTTGGGGGAAGACTTGTATATTTAAGTGAATGAAAGAAACTGTCTTCATTCACTATTGGTTGCATCTCAGGAAGGGTCCACTCTATACCCAGCACTATCCTTCATGGAGAAGATGACCACCTAGAGGAGGAGCCCAAGTCCTAGCCTGGCTAATAAGAAGATGAACTCCATAAACCAAGTGGTTTTTAAACCATAGTCATTTTACAAGTGCTAAGGATATTTCATTGATTATTATTATTGTGATCTGGTACTGAGACTGCGCTGGAATCTAAAGCTATTTTCTCTGAACAACTGGTGATAATACTTCCACAGAGTGTAATTCACAGGTAATCACTGTTAGCTTTTGCTTTTCTTTTTTCTTCTTAATTTTTTTTAATATTGGGTCTAGCTATATCCCTTACAAAAGGAAGCATGGGGAATATTCCCCCGAGCTTCCTACTCTGATTAGGATGGGGACTTTGACCTTACCCATTTCCAGCCTGGCCCATTTCCCCCTTATGTGACCTCGTGGCTCACATGTACTGAGGACTCATTACATTAATGGCAAACATATCATAATCAGCTTAATACAGAGCAGTCCCAAGCTCTTAAACTTGAGGTCTCCTAATTGAGTTTAGAGGCATGGGCCATTGTTAGGTCTCAATTGGGGAAAAGTCATTAAATACAGCAATAAGTGAAAATCCATAAAAACTTAAACTCTGTGAAAATGTGGGAGCCCAAACATGGTAACCTATTAAAATTATAACTTAGATACTGAATCAGAATTTAGATTCCGAGTCAAAACTTTGTTACAATGACCTATGAAAGCCATAACAAGAATATTGTGACCCATATGTGACCCATACATTATCAATACATAAACTTATGTTTGGGCATAACATTGGCTTAACACCCAAGCTCATTACTAAGCAGAAAACCAAAAATATCCAACAGTTATTAGTAATGCACTCTCTAGTTCCTTTTCCCTTTGTTTTCTATAATTATCATGGGATTTCTGGGGTTCTTTTGCAGGGATCCACTGATTGGTCTGACCACAGCCCCAGACCAAAGATTGTTACATTCTTGGTGGGGATCCATCATTCTGCTCCACTATAAGTATCCAATTGATTAAACTACTACCTATAAAATCTGGAGTTCCTTGGCCTCTTTCTCTGTATCAAACTTGTCCTACTGTTTTGGGAGGGAGTTGCAGGATTCCCTAGGAATTCCATACCTTACCTTTGTAGCTCTTGCATGAATAAAAGTCAAATTTAGGATTTATAGTTACCTTCTTTTTTCTTTGATTTCAGATGCTAAAACCTCGGGAAGTTTAAAAATAAAAGATAATCTTGTACCCTAGCAAATAGAGGCAGACTTGCAAACATTAATATTTTACAGAACATTGGCTCTTGTTTCAATCTTCTTATCTGATATATCACTATAAAATAAGAAGGAATATGTAGGAATCTGAGTTCCATCTTGCCACCATACACAGTGACTAACCTTCATGAATTCTTGGTTCTCTCTAAGATATATATATATATATATATATATATATATATATATATATATATATATATAT
>NW_027187327.1:2815788-2822595 GCF_028583685.1 Petaurus breviceps papuanus
TATATATATATATATATATATATATATATATATATATATATATATATTCATAGTAATTCAGAAATCTGTAGCAGGCAATGGAAACTCTAAATCTCCATATATTTCTCCTTTCTGTTATATAACTGGAACGGCAACCACTCTGGCACACCCAGGATAGCTGCTAGTACAGGTTCATTTACTTAGTTAAGGGGAAAAAGTCAGCACCCTGAACTTCAGAGAAAATGCAAACAGAAATTACAAGAAGTAAAATAGAGACAGAGAAAATAACACAAATAGACAGGGCTTCTAGCTAGCTGACCAAAGCTATACATACATAGTTACCAGAGAAAGAAACACCAACATCTGAGTTTTCAAAGCCAGGACCTGGCCAGACTGCACTAACACTCTCCCAATGAATGAACCCCAAAGCAAAACTTCAATTCAGAGTATATATACACTTCTTAAGAGCCAGAGGGCATCACAACCCTGTGACCCACTGCCTAATTATGAAGTAACAAAAGGTGTGGGTCTTCTCTGACAACGAGCCTTCCCTAATCAAGCTTCTTTTGCTGGGCTCCATGTGAGACCTATTAATGGGCAAGGAAGATCTTCAACTCCCATTAACATTTCAATAGTCAGAAATTATAATGGAAACTCCTAATGAAATTTTCTTCCAGTGACTCTTTTAATTATTCTTCTCATTCCAACTATGATCATTAGGCTTTGTGCATTCTCCTTTAGAGAGTGACTCAATCAAACTATATACCAATCTTTTGAACTGTTTGGAAAAAGTTGCTTGTATGTGTGTGACTGAATATCTGTGTAAGAAATAGATAAAACAAAACAAAGGTGGAGAAGACAGTCCTTGCAAAATAGTAGGCATCTTAATGCTAGCTCCTAGTATGTACTGGGCACAGCATACTGTAGACACAGAGCAAAAGCAAAGGCAATTCCTGCATTCAAAGAATTTATATTCTAAAGGAGAAGACATTGTATAAATAAATGTATAAATAAGTAGATACAAAATACCTACAGGGTATATGGGAGGTAACCTCAAAGAGAGTATCATCAACTGGAACAGTAAAGGCCTCCTTTGAGGGGTAGCATTTGTGCTGAATTTTGATGGAAACCAATTATTAACCATCCTCTGTAGTCCTAACCTAGTCATGTCTCCCAGGAACTATGAGCAATTGTTAAAACTAATTGGTGGCAGGGACAAAACACATGTGTCTACAAATAATCTTTACACCAGTTATTTTTGCCTTCCTCCTTGCCACCCATAGCATTTCCTCCCAAATTGTCTTACATCCCAAACCAATCTTCTCTCACCCTACCCCCAACATCAAATCTTTTACCAAAATTACTAATAAGTTCCCAAACCAAATGGGTGTGTTTTGTAACATTTGCCTTAGATATTAAACTTATATTTCCAGTTATTACCACCTCTGCCTCAGTGGTCTTCTTTCCAAGCTTTATCACTACAACCTTTTCCTTTGATTGGTGAATTCTTCAAAGAACCTCCATTTAGGAACTATTCACACAATTCATCATGCTCTCTTCAAACCCAGTCAGCCCATAAAGTCCCAAACCATCTCTCTGCCTTCCTCTCCCTCACATGCCTTACCTCCCCCAAATGGCTTTTCACTTCCCTTTTATGTGTTATCTTCTAGTAGAATATAAACTCTGAGAAAAAGAGTAGCTTTTTGTTTGTATTTGTGTTCCCAATGTTTGGTATAGTATCTGCTTATAGGAAGTGCTTAATATCCATCTATCCATCCGTCCGTCCGTCCATCCATCCGTCTGTCTGTCTGTCTATCTATCTACCTACCTACCTATGTATCCTATCTACCCATTTTATCTATCTATATATTCTATCTGCCTATATTTCTATCCTGCCAATCTCTCTGTTTATCTATCCCATCTACCTCTGTTCTATTTATTCTATCAATCTATCGTATTGCATCTATCCATCCATCTATCTAGCCCTCTGTCTGTCTATATATGCCTGCCTGTCCTTCCTTTCCTTCTATCTATCCATCCATCTGCCTATTATATCTATCTGCTTATCTAGCTATTTTATCTCTATCTGCCAAGATACCTAATCTACTCTGCCTATCTATTCTACCCATTTGCCTACCTATCCTATCTTTTCTGTCTATGCATCTATCTATCCTATCTTTCTATGCTATTTATTGTATCTGGCTATCTTCCCTATATCTACCTACCTACCTATCTATCTATCTATCTATCTATCTACCTATCTATCTATCTATCTATCTATCTGCCTGCATATCTTCTCTCTCTCTGTCTCTCTCTGTCTCTCTCTGTCTCTGTCTCTGTCTCTCTCTCTGTCTCTCACTCTGTGTCTCTCTGTCTCTCTCTCTCTCTTTCTATCTCTCTCTCTCTCTCTCTCTCTCTCTCTCTCTCTCTCTGTCTGTCTCTGTTTCTGTCTCTGTCTCTCTGTCTCTCTCTCTGTCTCTGTTTCTGTCTCTGTCTCTCTGTCTCTCTCTCTGTCTCTCTGTCTCTCTCTCTGTCTCAATGGAGTTTCTTGAGGGCACATACTTCAACTTTGTATCCCACCTCTGATGCTTACTGTCTGCATAAATTGCAGGGGAAATCTGAAACCTTTGGATGTCAATTTCATCATCCAAAAATGAGAAAGTTGAATTTTCTGGCCCTTAAGATATCTTCTGGCTTTGTCTATGTTCTCTGTACACAATACATATTTAACAATATTTGCTAAATTGGTTAGTTGTTGTATTTTTTGCTCATAGTAAAATAACCAAAAGAAACCATATTGGATCAAAAGCAATAGTCTTGATTAACAAACCCCATAGAGAAAAATCATCTCCTTTGATCATACAGCAAAGCATAAGAATTGACAGTCCAAGTAGAATCAATGGTTCCCTTTACCTAGGCATTCATTTTATGCTACTGCATGAGATTTACCTTCTATTACAATGTACTTAAGGATTAGTCATGCAACATAATAATGATGTTTTGGCACTTACATAGTGCTTTTATTCCTACAAAGTGTGTTAAGTATACTCACTCATTTGATCGTCACATCAAAACTGTGTTGTAGGTGCTATTATTCTCATATTACAGATGATGAAACTGTGGCCAAGAGTTGTTAGGTGTCTTCTCCAGAGTCACACAGCTAAACTAATCTCTGAGGCATTATTTGAATTCAAGTGTTCCTGACTCCAGGTTCCACATTTTATTCACTACACCAGCTAGCTATCCATGAAAGATTTCAATTCCTCTTTACTAATCTATCATAGAGCTTTTCTGAATTGATTTATTTAAACCTTCTTAAACTTTTTAAAATTTTAGCATTCTTAATATTTTCTTTGTTTTTTAAATCTTCAATTTTTTAACCTTTGAATTAATTTCTTTGTCTATCAATGGATTACCCTGCCATTACATGAACTTCCTAAAAGGAGCTAAATGGGTTATGGAAGCAGAAAAAGTAAGTGAAAGAAAAAATAGTGGAAGAAGAAAATAATAGAGAACAATATGGTTCTCTGGTTAAGGCTTGGGTAAATGATTCTGCATTGACCTTATTTTCATAAGGAATCCTGCTACTGATATATAATGCATACACGATAACTACATTAATCATATACCAAATAACCTAAAGGCTCAGAGATTCTAGAGTTCTGAGAGGAATTTTTCTGGGTCTACCTGATACAAAGAAGGAAGGATAAAAAGACATTTCTTCAATTATTTAAGAACAAAACACTTGAAATATAGTTCAGACATTTTCTCTATGCAGGATGGTATCTTTACAGACATCATCACTGTTCATAATTACAGATCATCATCAAGCATCATCTCTAAAACATATCTCTTGGGCCTGTGGCATGTGGCAGAGAGCTAGGCAACTTATAGTCAACAAATTAAACCAATAAAAAATTAATTACCTACTACATGCCATGAAATTTGCTAAGCTCAGGGGATAAATTTTTTAAAAAAGCAACCTCACAAACATATAGTTCCTGCCCTCAAGTAGCTCATAGTCTAATGGCATTAGCATAGAGTCACTGAATTTTACTTTCAATTTTCTAGTCATGGAATTACAGAGCTACAAGGTACCTTATATGCTGCCTTATCTAAATACCTCTATAATCAGGAATCTGAGAATAGCTAAATCCCAGAATAGCTAAGTTGCTTGCCCAAGGTGACTCAGAGAATAAGTCCTAAAGTCAAGATGTGAATACAGGTCATATAAATTCAAATCTGGGACTCTTTTTCTTAATACCATATGATCTTTATGTGATTACTTTTGAAGAGTACATCTACCTAGAAAATTAAATTAGCTAGTATTACTTAGGGAGCAGAAATTGAAGTCATGTGTGTCTTTCCTATACATAGATGAGAGAGAGAGAGAGAGAAACCAATGATAAAACACAGAGCTATAGATATCTAGAGAATTATACTGTATATATTTGCATGTATTTTGATCCAATTAACTGTTTTAAATCATTTTTAAAGTTCTCTACCAGTGATTTTTGTGTCATATAGATAGACATCATTGATATAGACAGAATATGATGCATCTATGTATGTTTTTCTGTAGATACACACACATACAATGGTGAAATCTGCGGATCCTGGATTTCAAAACCAATAGTACATTGAAAGGTGTCCCTTTCTAAAAACAGTGCTTAATCTGATTTCCCCAGAAATCATGCTAAATTTAATACATTTTATTTCAAATATGGATCTAAGCCAGGGGTCTTAGTGTCAATAACTTCAAGGATGAACTGGAAACATCTCCAAATGAATTGAGAGGCAATTGTTACATTTTCAGTTTTAGCTTTTATGCCTTGGAAATCATGTCTTAATTTATTGTTTTGGTCATTTAGACTTAAGAATATGATGGAGAAATGCTAATGATGCCGATTGGATTTAGAAATGAGTCGTGCATACAGTTTTTTTTTTTTCCTAAAGAGCTGATTGTTAAATATTTAGTAGCATACTTCTGGGTGGCATACACAGATTTCAAAGAATCTGAATATTCATCATGATGAATATGAACTTTATGTATTATTACCACCTTAGTGTGTTTGTGATGTAGTAGAAGCAAAGGTAAGAGCCCCTACCTCCAATTTGCTTCATATTAAATAGTTATAAACTATAAATAGTAGTCTTGATAAAGAAACATATAAAGTATATATTTTTTTCCTTCAAAGTATCCCATTTTCACAGCAAAACTGCAGTGGCCATACATTTTATTTGCTTTTATAACAGCAATCAAAATTATCCAGCCCCATGATCAAGCTGCCTCTTGCTATGAGCCCTAAAGCTGTTCTTTCATCATTAAAGCTCCAGAGTCAGCTGTGTATTACAGGTACTGTATATTATTAACTATTTGTTTACTGGGCTAGTTATATATCTGCAATGGAAAACTTTGTGTTCTGACTTAATAAATATGATAAAATAGACATGACACAAAGTGACTATTAAGCGAGTCACATAAGTTGAGAGAGAAAAATATGAAAGCAAAATGATCCTTAGAAAAGAAAGTAGTCAAGATGCGTGCATTAGTCATTTATTATTAATCTATTAGCAAAAATGTATTAAATACCTATTATGTAACAATTGCTGGAGATAAAATGTAATAAATATTATTTTGTAATATTATTTTTAATAAATAACTGATAAAATATTTTATAGAATTACAGAATCAGAAACCCAGACCTGGAAGTAATCTCAGAGGTCATATAGTTCACCCCCTTCATTTTACACATAAGGAAACCAAGACCTAGGAAAATTAAGTTATTTACCCTTCCTACACAAGTAGTAAGGAATTTCTAACTTGGTTGGTAGGATTTCAGTTTAGTTCCTCTGACTCTAGATTAATTATTTTTCCTGTCTGGAATACCTTGTGGCAGTGGTAGATGAAAGAAAATTGTCTCGTTTTTTTTCCCCTAAGATGATGCCATAAATGAAAAGGAAACAGTAGAAAATAGAACTCCTATAACAATCCTGTGACTGCTTTTCAATATGCATCCTTCATTCATCTATCCTACCCCAATCATTTTAATTTTCTTCACTCTTTCTAATTTTGCTTCCTAGCTTTGAATATATATATATATATATATATATATATATATATACACACATATACATAAATAGATATATGTGTATACATATGTATATATATATATATATATTATTAAATGTCTTAGCACAGGCACTGCACTAAGAACTGGTGATAGAAAAAGAGTTAATGATAGTTCACCATCTAATGTTTGAGAAAATAAGCAATTAAATAAATATATGGGTGTATATATGTATATATATATATATATATATATATATATATATATATATATATATATTTACACCCATATGTATATATATACATATATGCCAGTTACGTGCAGGATAAATGAAAATAATTAAGAAAATTATCTTTCTGAAACATGCTAAGATATTATTTCTTTCCTCTCTAAAGAACATATGAAACTGTTTCCAGTCATGTTTGTGCTTGGATTCAGATCCTACACTAAAGTGGCTTGATTTAGGATGCATAAGTTCTTGCAATATTTGGCTCCATGGCAGAAAAGAACAGTAATAATTTGAAATCAGGAAGTTATTTAAGAATAGTTAAACTGATTAATGTTTCCATTGCTGCCACATTTTAACTAGGGGTTATTTCAGAAAAAAAAAAGAGTGATACCATGGGAAGGATATGAACTAGTTTCTTAGTGAGTGGACGAGGTTATAGATTTTTTTAAGTTTCTCTAATGCTGAAAAAAATTTACAATACATCTTTCTATTTTAAGATGGATTTGGACATTGGGATTGAGAATGAGT
>NW_027187327.1:2822995-2841062 GCF_028583685.1 Petaurus breviceps papuanus
AGACAGACAGACAGACAGACAGACAGACAGACAGACAGACAGACAGATAGATAGATAGATAGATAGATAGATAGATAGATAGATAGATAGGTAGATAGATAGATAGATAGATAGATAGATGGACTTTCTCACTAGTAAAATTCCTAAATGTGTTACAATATTCAAGGAGCACCTTTGTAAGATTTAAAGTGGGCTAAGACCCTCTTGATTCATTTCTAAGGTTCACAATTAATCATGTGAATTAGATGACAATTGGGTGTTTTTCTGTACATTTAATGAGCAATCGGATGTACTCTTGTTCCAAAAATGACTCATTCTACTAGCAGAATTTCCATAGTAGATAAGCATCATTTCATCTTGTTCGAGGGGCTGCAGAATTAACATGGCTGGAAGCATGAAAAATTGTTGACCAATGTAGCAGTCAGAGTAGTATACAGGGCTTCTGGATTTTCTTTTCTTTTGACATCAATTCCTTTCTTCTTTTCTTTTCTGACTAGCAACAAGAACAGTCGCCATGCCTCTCCTTTCTCCTGATTAATAGGTTTACTTTCTCAATATTTTCATATTTCAGTATTTAAAGGTCTATAATTTTGTTAGTGAAGGTCCACCTTAATCAAAGTAAGTCACATATCCTTAATTACTTAATGTTTTTCAAGAGTTGCTGTAGTTATTTAAAAAACAAAGAGAAAACAAAAAAAAAAACACCATGAATTTGAACTGGTGATTAGCATCTCCAAATTTAGCTAGACTAGTCCTTAGTCAACAGCCACACATTCCATAAGTATGTCTATACTTGAATTCCTTACAAATTGGTAGAATTGGGGGAGCTTATAGTGTGACATTATACAGTAAATATTTATTAAGCATCTACTATATTCTAGGAACTCAGACACTCTACTGTGACACACCAAATAGAGAGTATAGTGGAGAAAATGGTGTATATGTATGTGTGTGCGTGTGTGTGTCTGTGTGTGTCTGTGTACTGCATAAGTTTGTCCAAGGCTAGTAAGGCAAAGTCACTTAGTAGCTACCCTAGTTCCCAGATAAACTTTGTTTTAATTTTCTTGGTGCCACATAGCATCATTCTCCAAATATTACTAAATTTGCAGAAAACAAATGCAATTGTACAAAACATTTTTCAACATCATTTTGAGTGGCATAAGAGCTCCCAGTGTCATATGATATTTTACACCTTGTTAGCCTGATCATAAATATATGCTATTTACTTTATGAAAATCATGTTCAATCATAATTTATGCAAGCCCATGATACTCATGAAAATATGCCCACATACCATTATAAATCTTACAAGATACAATGGAATGTTTTCCCTTCATTTTTTTCAAAATTTACTGACTAATAATTCATTGTGGTTGGGAGAGTTTGCATCACACTCACCAGATAGTCATCTATTCCATTTCAAATTTTAAGTGTCCATCATTTTTACATTTTTTGGTGAAAAGTTAATTTCCCTGTGCCACAAGTTATCATTTTTCAATGATGTGTAAATAACTATTCACACACACACACACACACACACACATTTCAATGGCAACCCAAATCAAAGACAGATTTTGTTTCTCTACATTCAAAGAGAAATAATTTTAGAAAGACACAATTTAATTAAATAACAATTTAGAGCAATCAAGTAACAATGCAGAGGTGATTCATATAAAAGGAACTTTTACCATATTTTCAAAATCATTTAATTTTACCATACATGGTGAAAATCATGTCATTTTATAGATACAGTATTTGGCAAATACAATATTTTGGTGGAATTTCAGATGCATATTGGAAAAGTTTTTATTTTATTTGGGGAAAGCAGTTAATTTTGATGAACAGATTAATTATTTTAAGAAGAATAAATATACATATTGATGAAAAATATGAACACCAAACTATAAATAAAATCAACAAATATTCAATTAAAATGCTTAATGGGAGTGGAGAAAGTCTTAATGAATAAATAATGGGGTGCTATATCATTTCAAGACACTGCTAATTGTATGCTTTGGAAATGTAAAATGCTTTGTGTATTCTTGCAGAATGCTTAATTAGCAAACCTCAGCATTCTTAGGAAATGCCACTGGAAAAGGCCATCATGCTAACCAGATGTGTCAAAGATTTAGCCAGAGAGAAGTACACATGGGGATGTTTTTAGTCCTTTAGAGCATTCAGTATTTAATGCTTATATTGGAAGAATTTATTTATGTTTAACATTATGCACAACCCCCTCCCCCCCACACACACATATACTCACATTATACATGTATGCTAAATGATAAGAATAGCTTACATTCATATAGTCATTTATGGTTTTCAAAGAACATATATATGTGTGTGTGTATAGTATGTGGGATAAACATGTCAGGTGTTACATGTGTTTTAAACGTGAAAAAAAATTTCAGAATTATAAAGGTTGAGGAATTTGCACAAGATCACACAACTAGCAAGTAGTGAACCATAATTGAATTTTGATATATTTTATTCATGACCCATAAAATACTATCTGAGTTAACTCTTCAGTGTAGACTTACAAATTAGAGAAGATAATAGAAATTATGTTCATCAATTATAGGTAGCAGTACTTTAAATATATGACTGCCAAATTAAATAACTATTTGTGAATTTTAATAGTTAAGGAGTGGTGCTATGGTGCAGTGGATAGGGGCCAGAGTGAGGAAGTGGATGAAGAAGACCTGAGTTCAAGACTTACTTTTTATACTTCCTGGGCTTTGAGACCCCTGAACAAGTCACCTCATTTGCCTATACTTCCTGTTCAATTAACCAAGATTATCATTAGCAGATGGATCACCTATCTTCATTGGTGGAGGGAATTTCCACATCAAGTCTACTCTCCCAGTGAAATTATAGGTTCACATACCCCCTTCACCAAATAGACAAAGTTAAATGCTACATTATTTTGAGGGGGGGGGGAGAAAATTAACTTTAAGAGTTTAGACACAAATTTAGACTATAAATAGTGAATACATTATCGCACAAAATGTTCTTCCTTTATTACCAACTAAAAGTGGTAAATAGTATTCTTGTTGGAGATGGAGCAGGGAGAAAAGAATGAGATTTGAACTATTTCACAAAACTGTTTTCATAAGCCAGAAGAGATTGCCTCTGTGTGTCATGTTTTATTTCTAAAAGCATCAACAAAGCAGACTGTCTGGGAAAAAAGGGGAAGAGTGTCAAAGTGAGGAATCTTCTGAGATAGGGAGCTATTGACTATCTATGTTTAATATGCTTTCTTAATCTTCCTTGAAAGTTTAGAGAAACATTATCCATTATTTACATGAATTATCATGAGAGGCATCTGAGTAAATCGCTATTCTAGAATTAATAGGAGTCAAGGGAAATCTAAATATCATAAACTGTAGACTGTTATCTGAATTTTCACAGAAGACATGCCTAAGGATAGAATACATAAAAACACAAAATCGAGTGTATTCTACTCTGCATTCATTTTATATTTGAGAAGATTTTTTAAAATAAAAAATCCCATATAAAAATTCTTGAGGAAAGGAAAGGAAAAAGCAATGAAGAAATGAAGGAAGGGAGGGGGAAACATAGGAGGAATGAAAGGACAGAAGAAAGGAAGAAGGAAGGAAGGAAGGAAAAAAGGAAGGAAGGAAAGAAGGGAGGGAGGGAGGAAGGAAGGAAGGAAGGAAGGAAGGAAGGAAGGAAGGAAGGAAGGAAGGAAGGAAGGAAGGAAGGAAGGAAGGAGGGAAGGAGGGAAGGAAGGAAGGAAGGGAGGAAGGAAGGAAAGAAAGAAGGAAGGAAGGAAGGAAGGAAGGAAGGAAGGAAGGAAGGAAGGAAGGAAGGAAGGAAGGAAGGAAGGAAGGAAAGAAAAAAGAAAGAAGCAAGGAAAGAAGATCATGTATCATGTACCATGTAGCCAATGATGTGCAAGTTATTTTTCTTAAAAGAAAAAAAAATAATGTCTTCTAATACTTTTCAGTGACCAATAAAAGCAGCTTCATGTTTCTTATCTCCATGCTGAGATTTTATTTTCAGAGAGAGAGAGGGAAGGGTTATGTTGTAAAAGAAGCCAAAATCTTACTTTATTATATAAAAGTCATGGGACACCCACAGAGTTTCTGTGGTCAAGACAATGGGAGGTTTATAATGCCTTTGAATTTTACAAAGTATTGAGCAACTAAACAGTACCATGAAAAGCTAACCAGGAATGAATTAAAGACAATCATTTTACCAATCTTTTTTAAATTGGATCATTTACCAGGTTTTCATGATTATATAGAACATAGTTCATATATAACAATATAGAATAAAATTGTTAGCACCTTTTTCCAAACTAGGTGTAGATTAAAGTAGAATGGAGAATTACTTGGCCAAGGGTATTCAGTATATAAATGCCAAAACACAGATTAGTATTCAGAATTTTTTTATTTGCTCCTTTGAATCACTTCTTCAAAAAAAAGTTTCACCAGGAATTGAGCTATTGTCTTATTAAACATTTAAATAGTACTTATTCTATATAATATCTTAGTATCAAAGTAGTAGAAAGAAATATTAACTCCCTAAGTTTTAAAGACTTTGATAGGGGAAACCCATAGGCAGTGGGTATTTTACATCATAGCTACAATATGTGTTTACCTTACATTTACTATGGGAAATTATCCTAAGGCAAAGGAAAATCTGATTATGTTAGTCCTTTGTGCAATAAGCTCCAGTAATCTCTAAGGAAAAATCTCAACTCCTTTCTTTGGAACTTAAAACCTTTAACATACAGGCTCTAACTTAGCTTTTAAAATTTATTATACCTTGTCCATTTTCAATGAATTTATATCCCAGGGAAACTGCTTTTATTTCATTTTCACACAGGACCTTCATCTCCTGTCTACATGGATGTGCACTGGATGTCTCCAATGCCGAAAATGAACACTCTGCTTAATTCTTTTTTCTCAGAATTCCTAATTTCATTGAAAGTTTATATCAAGCACTATTTTCTATAAGAAAGTTGTTCTAATAAATTTAGCTGCTAATGACCCCTTCAAAAAAATCATTGTGCTTGTCTTTTGTCAATACCTAATATATGCAAATTCTGTGTTCCCCAATTGGATATTTTCTAGAGAGCAGGAAGTATTCCATTCTTTTAACCTCAATATATAGCACAGTACCTGGGAAATACTAAGTGCTTTACAAAGATTTGCTTAATGATTGCTCCAAAACTAATAATAATAAAAATGAATAGAAGGTAAGTAATGAAAGCAGTTTACTGTGACCAGCAACCCTACAACTGATCTGTTTCTAATGATTGGTATAGTGATAATTATGATTTCTGCATTAATTTATATTTGCATTTGTTTTTGATAAGTTTAGTTAATGCATGGTATGGCAAATTTCATCACTAAAATTAAAAAAAAATAAAACCTCAATTTAGTTCCATTAACTATTATGATTTTATCTTTCTGGAACTTCAGTTTCCCCATTGATGAAATGAAAAGTCTGATGTTAAAGAGGTCATATGATGATACCATATATGACAAAATATTTCGTAAAACACTTTTCCAAAGAGAACTAGAGACAAAGGTGGTTTTCATCAGCTGGGGGAAAGTTAAACCAATTTTGGCACCTGAATGCAATGGATTATTACTGTACTATAAGAATGCAATGAATACAATGAAAATAGAAAAGCTTGGGAAGAAAAATGAAGTGATATATAGCAATGTAAGCAGAAACAGGAAAATAATATATGCAAAGCCTGCAATAGTGTGCTAGCACTGCACACAGCATGAGATACTGTTTGACAATTCCATCACCTATCAGCACTTCTGGGTCACATTTCAAGATCAGAGAGGAAAACTTTAAGTAAAGAGGGAGTGAGAAGCCTGAGGAGCAATTGTTTGGCAACTTCATTGCCTATATCCACTTTAAGTAATAGGTAAAGGGCACAGCGGAGCACTTTTGGTCAAGAGTGAGTGGAATCCCTGAGAAGCAGTATCCGTTTTGACCCTAAGAGCTCCAGGACCCTGAAGAATAGTATTGTCTGCAGTAGCAAGGAAGGAAGAGTTCAAAGGAGCAATATCAATTGCAATTACAAGGGATCAGGAGAATTTCCTGAATGAGAACCTGAGTGCAGATCAGGAGAGCACTGACCACAACTCTCCTCACATAAAAATCCCCTTGGAAACATGAAAAACTTCCAAAGTCACAGAACTAGTTCTAAAAGTTGCAGTGAAAAAAAATACCTGAAGCTTGAGTCAGCCCACACACCTCCCCTCACCCATGCCAGAGACAGAGTTCAAGAGTAACATAAAAATTCAAATTAAGAAATAGTTTAAAAATGAGCAAAAAAAAGCAGAAAAATAAATACTGACCCCAAAATATACTGTGGTGAGATGGAAAATAAAGACAAAAAAACTCAGAAGAGCACAATAAATAAAATAGCTACAAGAAAAACCTCACAGAAAAATGTTAATCGGACAAAAGTCCAACAAGAAGCTCTAGAAAAGTGAAAAATGATTTTTCACAATCAAATACGGGAAGTAGAGGAAAAATATGTAAATAAATGAATCTCAGGAAGAACCAACATGGCAGAGGGAAGAATTCACCTGAACTCTCCCAAAGTCACCACCAAATAATATTAAAATAGTTTCTCAAAATGAATTCCAGAGTGATAGAACTAACAAAAGGAGAGAGGGGAAAAAATTTTCCAACCAAAGACAACTGAAAGGGTAGAGGGGAAAATACTGTTTCACTGGAGTAAAAGCAAAGAACAGTCCAGTGCAAGTTGAGCCAGTTCACGCCAAGCTGGACCAGCCAGCAGCAGGCTTTGGTGGGGAGACTGGATCAGCAGTAATGATTTTTAGATCTTTCAATCTGCATATGGTAAATGAGTGAGAAACTGGTCAGAAAGAGATTGTAAGCAATGGGAGCAGCACTCTCTTGCATTGCTCCACTGCTTTTCCCAGTCACAGTCTCTTGGCAAGAAGAAATAGCAAGAGTGGGGATCCTGGTCACAGTTTCAGGCTAAGAAAATAATAAGGGATGAGAAAGAAGGATGCAGTGGAGGAAGAGGGAAGGAAAGGAAAATTTTTGGAAAGTATCTCACATAAATGAAGCACACAAGGAAGAACTATTATAATGAAGGGAGAAATGGTAAGGAGAAGTAGGCAATGTTTGAACTTCACTCTCAGCAGTATTGGTTCAAGGAAGAAATAATGTACACACTTGTCTGGGTATAGAAATGTATCTCTCCAAACAGGCAATTTGGGGTAAAAGGAGGAAAGAGAATGGGGTGAGGTAATAAAGAGGAGTACAAATTAAAGGATGCAAAGGTTAGAGGAAAAATAAGCTTCTGAGGAGGAACAAAGTAAAAATAGAGAGAAGGATAAACAGGAAAACAGCTTCGAGGGAAATAAACAGCAATCCTAATTCTGAATGGGAATCAGATGAATTCACCTATAAAATGGAAGCAGATAGTAGAATGGATTAGAAACCAGAATCCAATCATTTAGAAGAAACACACTTCAAAAAGAAAGACACACACTTTTTAAATAAGGGGCTGGAACGCAATCTATTTTTCCAACTGAGACTTAAAGAAAAAAAGCAATCATAATCTCAGGCAAAGCAAAAGCAAAAATAGACCTAATTAAAATAAATAATCAAGGAAACTACATTTTGCTGGAAGATACCACAGATAATGGAATAATATCAATATAGAACATATATGCATCAAATGACATAGCATTCTAATTCTAGAAAGAAAAATTAAATGTTATCAGAGGAAAAAGAAAGCAAAATTATATTGTTGAGGGACTTCAATTTATACCTCTGATAACTAGACAAATTAATCATTAAAAAGGCAATAAATATTAAGGAGATAAATAGAATTTTACAAAACTTAATTTGTTAGCTCTCAAGAGAATAATGATATATTATACAGAAAAGCTTATATGATTTTCTCATATGTAGATTCACAAAAATTAATCATGAATTAATACATAAAAACCTTAAAAATGGAGAAAATCAGAAATATTAAATATGCCCAATTTGGACTATAAAGCAATAAAAATATATTAAAGAAAGGGTATTTGAAACATAGTTTAAATATTAATTAAAATCTAAACAAGCAAACCCTATAAAATGAGAAGGTAAGAGAACAAATCATAGAAATAATCAAAAAATTGTTGAAGATAGTAGCAAGAATGTGATGATATAACAAATTGTATTAGAGTAGGACAAAGTATAAATAAATATTTTCAAAAGCTTGTTTCAATATAAGAGAGAAAGAGGTCAATGATTTTGGAATATAATGTTTATAAAATCTAGAAAAAGGAGAGGATTCTGAGAAGATGGCAGAGTAGGTCAGAAAATTCCAGACTCTCCAGATTTCCCCCACAAAAGAGAAAATAATAATATCACGGCAAAAAAAGAGGAGTAAAAATGAATATGAGTAGGGAGTAGGGGCAGAATATTTATCTTCCTGAAACAATCAGAGAAGATCTGAAAAAAAAATGCTGAGAAGTTTGGTCCTTGTGAAGAGTAAACACATCCAGGTCATGAACTCTTAAACAACAAGCAGTAAGGCTTGTGGTAAGTCAAGTTGGGAGGTTAACTTGGCACCAGCCACAGAACTTTCCCCACCCCCAGAACAGCGAGAGGAGTTAGGCATCTGAGTTAGGGAAAATGAAGGAAACCTCTGCCAACAAGTAATAACAAACCTAGATGTGCTGCAGAGGTGTGGATGAAGTCAAAAGGAACCAGCATACACCTGGTGAGTGCATAAGTAGTGGGGCAGAAGACCCCTGGCTATGGGTACTTACAGGAGGCTGGAAATCTTGGTTTTGGTTTAAACCAGAGGGGAAAACTTAAGGAGTATCTGGGTCCAGAGACACCATTCCATTTACCCCAGAACTAGAGATAATTACATAAACTAAGCTGCTACATTTTTTTAAATGAACAGGAAAACAAGAAAGAATCCAATCATAGAGAATTACTATTGGAATAGAAAAGAACAGAGTTCATCTTCAGAGGAGGATACTGAAGCAAATAATCCCCTCTTTTACCCCAAAGAGTAATATCAAATGGTCACCTGCCTATAAAGACATGCATGAACAGCTTTCCAAGGACTGCTTTTCTGAACAGCTTTCAAAGTTCTGATTACATAGTATAGTGAGCTCTCTATTTATTCAATAGCAAATCAGAGCAAAACATTCATAGAAAATCAAAACACAGGATTCACCATGTCACAACTCAACGACTTATCACTAAAATGGCCACATAGTTTTCATCAAAGTGTTCACATAATTTTAAGCAAAGTACATTCATTTAGTCAATCAAAAAATTCTTAATTCAATCACAAAGTACAAAAGTCAAAGTTCTCCACCCCTAGGTCACAGTAAATCATAATCTTCTCAGTCAGTTCACAGTATCCAAGTAAAATCTTCTTTCAGCTTGACTCAAGGCTGGCTCTCAGCTTCCATGGTTCCTCTTCCATGGTCCCATCTCCAATTGTCACCTGGGTTCAAAGGCAGATAGCTCCCAGTTCCTTGTCAAGCTACTTGTCCAGTTTTCCATCCAGTTCCCATTCCATATTGACGTTCACAGTGTCCAGTTCACCTCAAGTCCTTCACAGTTCTTGTATCTGGGGAGACAAAGCTTGACAGAGCCACAATAATATTCATGCACACTGCCAGTACCATCATCAATTCACTATCTGCCTGTGAAATTAACTGAGACCTACCAACAAGGTCTGAGAACTGAACACAAATCATCAACACAGAAATCAACACTGACCCACAAACAAGTTTCAAGAGTTCAGCACAAATCATCAGTAAAGTCCCAGGACCTCCAAAACCCTCTTCCAGGACTTCTGTGAACATACAACCAGAAAATCTTCTTTCAGAGCTTCCAGTAAGGTCCTAGGGCTTCTGTACAAAGTATAACAAACAAACATCAACACAGACAGAGGAGACAAACAGAGTGTTGGGATACCACAAGTTTTCTCCTTCTTGAGTCAGCCACAAGATTCAAGAAGAGTCCTCTTCTCAGTTCTGCTGTCTCTAGCTTGGAAATTTTCCTTATATATGGTCATTAGCTCATCCCCTCCCTGTTCATGAGTTCTCAGGTTCACAAATTGTAGGGTTCACACATTCTTGTTCTTAACAGACTTGATACAAAGTTCAAAAGAAACTTGGAGGGAAACAAGGTGTTAATTCAATAGCTGAAACAAGGTGTGAACTACTTCTGTGCTTGCCATTACATTGCACAAAAAGAATTCAAAGAAAATTTAAAAAAAACTTTAAAAATGAAATGAAAGACTGAGAAAGAAACTAAAAAGAATTTAAAAATGAAGATTATGAAAAGAAAGTCAACCAATTAAAAGAGGAGATGGAGAATATTAAGGAAGAAAATGATTCTTTGAAAATCAGAATTTGACAAAGGGAAGCCAGTGAAATTATAAGAGTTCAAAAAATAATAAAATATAAAGAATAAAAAAGATAAGAATGTGAAACCTCTCATAAGAAAACAACTGATATGGAGAACAGATCAAGAAGAGAAAACATAAGAGTAATCAGACTACATGAAAACTATGATAAAAAAAGAATCTTGATACACAAATAAAAGAAATTATTAAAGAAAATTGTCCTGAAGGATTAGAACAAGATATTAAACTAGAAATAGAAAAAATCCACCAATTACCACCTGAAAGAGATCAAACAATGAAAATCCAGAGGAATATCATGAGCAAATTCCAAAACGCCAAGCTCAAGTATAAAATAGTATGAAAAACAAGAAAAAGTTTAAATATCGTGGTGCCACAATTAAAATCACATAAGACCTAGCAGTTGTGACACAGAAAAAAACCCAGGTCTTGGGACACTATATACCAAAAAGCAAAAGAAATAGCGTTTTTAGACAAAAAAAAAAATATCATACCCGGCAAAACTAAACATAATCCTGAATGAAAATAAAGTAATATTGAATGAATTGTCAGACTTACAGGATCTCATTTAAAAAAAATCTTAACTTAATAGAAGATTTGATGTAAAAGAGCCAGGAAAAAATAAGGTACATACCAAAGACTAAATACAAGGGACTCCATAAGGACAGACACTTTATATTTCATGTGTGTAAAATGTATGTCTAAGATTGTTATTAATTGGGTAACTCATAAGAAAGATAGGAGTAGACCTGAGTATAATACTATTTTAAAAAGTAAAGCCATTTAAAAGGAACAATTAAAAACAGTGGTTTTCTCATACAAATGAGATGTAAGAGGTAGAACCAACACAGAGGAATTAGATGTGGAAGGAGGACTGGTAGTTTTGGAAACTGACTTTTATCAGGAATGGGTTCCAGATGGAACAATCCACATAGGTTAAATAACAGGAGGGCAAGATATGAAGTAGAAGTAAAGTAGAGGAGTCAGGAGGGGTACGAAATAAGAAAGAAGCACAAACACAAAATAAAGATTAGGAGTACAATTTGTTAGAGGAAAATGACGGAGTGGTAATCATGATCTCAGGCAAAGTTAAGGCTAAAATAGATTTAATCAAAAGAGAAACACAGCTGTAATATACTATGTGTCAGCTGTATTTATCAATGATGTTTTGGACTATTTGAAACAGTTATACAGCATAAGGCAAGAATATTGCTGTGGTGTAGAAAATGATAAATTGGTGGACTTTGAAAAATATGGAAAGTTTTGGAATTAGGAAGAGGTTATCCACTTTCAGAGAAACAGGATAAATAAGTATAGTACATATCTCATATTCATATGAATGTATATGTCAATATATGCCTATGATTATCAATATCTAAGTATACATATGTGTAAGTGTGTATGTATGGCTTTGTGTATATGCACATGTGTTTATATATATGTGTGTATGTATGTATAAGTGTGTGTGTATGTACAAGGAAAAAAAGAAAAGAACCATCATTCTTCAATTGAAAAATGGTCAAAGGATATGAAGAGGCAGTTTTCAGATAAAGAAATTAAAGTTATCCACAGTCATATGAAAAAAAATTCTAAATCACAATTGATTAGAGAAATGCAAATCAAAACAACTATGAGGTACCGCATCACACATATCAGATTGGCTAACATGACAAAACAGGAAAATTATAAATGATGGAGATGTGGGAAAATCTGAACACTAATGCAGATTGAGTGGTGAACTTATCCAACAATTCTGGAGAGCAATTTGAAAATATAAACGGGTTGCAGCGCAATTTGAAACTATGAACAAAGGGGAACCAAACTGTGCATATCCTTTGATCTATCAATGCTGCTACTAAGTCTGCATCCAAAAGAGATCACAAAAAAGAAAAAGGATATTTTATATACAAAATGTTTATAGCAGTTCTTCTTGATGTGACCAAGAATTGGAAATTGGGAGAACACTTATTTATTGAAAAAAAGTTGAACAAACTGTGGTTTATGAATGTAATGGAATAATATTATTCCGTAAGAAACAATGAGCAACATATAGAAGAGACAAGGGAAAACGGTTACAATGGAGAAGAATAGGAAGACAAAAGAAAATGGGTCAAACTTACTCTCATTGAATTTGCCCTAGGGAGGGAATGACATACACACTAAATGGGATATCTCACCCTACAGTAGAGTATCGGGGAAGGGAATAAGAGGGAGAATGATAGAGGTGAGGGAAGGTTGGGGGGGGGAGGGTAATTAAAAGCATACACTTTTGAAAAGGGACAGGGTCAAAGTAGAGAATAGAACAAGGGGGGAGCGGGATAGGATGGATGGAAATATAGTCAGTCTTTCACAATATATCCACTATGGAAATGTTTTGCCTAGCTACACATGTACAACCTATATTGAATTGGTTATATTCCCAGTAAGGGTAGGTGATGAGGGAGGAAGGGAAAGAATCTGGAATTCAAAGTTTTAAAATCAAATGTTTAAATGTACATTATTGTTATTATTTTTTTATTTCTATTGGTTTTATTTTTTTAATGCTTTATTAACTTCTGATTTACATCATTTGTTTCTGCCAGATTTTGAACAAATTTTCTCCCCGTTTTGCCCCTACCCACCGCCCCAAAATAGCAGTCCCACAGGATATCCCCTCCTCCAATCTGCTCTCTGCCATGTTTTTTCCCTTACCCCGTTTGAATTTTCCAGTGGATCTCTATGCCTCAGTGCATGTATATCTTATTTCCCAATTACATGTAAGATGGTATTAATAATAGTGTATATGTATATACATACACACACATATATATACATATGTATGTATATATATACATATATATGTGTATATATATATATATAATATGAATATTTTATTTTAAAACTTTCAGTTCCAGATTCATTCCCTTCCTTCCTTGTCACCCACCCTTACTGGGAAGATAAGCAGTTCAGTATAGGGTGTACATGTACAGCTATAGCTATGCAAAACAATAACATAGTAGATATATTGTAAAAGACTGACTATATTTCCCTCCCTCCTAACCCCCTCCCACTTGTTATATTCTCTACTTTGATCCCATCCCTTTTCAAAAGGGGGGTGCTTCCAACTTCCCTCCTCCCCAGCCTGCCAGCCCTTCCATCATCCCCCATATCATCTCCTTCCCCCCCTACTC
This sequence comes from Petaurus breviceps papuanus, assembly GCF_028583685.1. Taxonomy (NCBI): domain Eukaryota; kingdom Metazoa; phylum Chordata; class Mammalia; order Diprotodontia; family Petauridae; genus Petaurus; species Petaurus breviceps. The sequence goes on from NW_027187327.1 coordinate 2,836,586, forward strand.
TCCTGGAGGGTGAGATACCCTATTTAGTGTGTATTTCATTCCCTCCTCAAGCCAAATTCAATGGGAATAAGGTTGATCCATTCCCTTTTGCCTTCCTATTCTTCCCCTCCATTGTAATCATTTTCCCTTGCCTCTTCTGTATGAGATAGTTTACCCCAATCTGTCTCTCCCCATCTCCTCTCATTATATTCCTCTCACCTCTTAATTTCACCTTTTAAGTATCATCCCTTCCTGTTAAATTGGTCCTGTGCCCTCTATCTATGTTTAACTGTAAACATATATACACATATTCACATATGTATTCATATGCTCATATATGCTTATATATAGATATGTATATATTTCTAATCCCTTCAACTATTGAGAAAAGTTTCATAAGTTACAATTATTGTTTTTCCATGTAGGAATGTTAATAGTTCAACTTTGATAAGTTCCTTATGGTTTCTTATCCCTGTTTACCTTCTCATGTTTCTCTTGCTTCTTGTATCTGACTGTCAAATTTTCTATTCAACTCTGTTTTTTTCAGCAAGAATGCTTGAAAGCCATCTATTCCACTGAATGACCATATTTTCCCCTGAAACATGATATTCAGGTTTGCTGGGTAGGTGACTCTTGGTTTTAATCACAGCTCCTTTGCCCTCTGGAATATCATATTCCAACCCCTTCGATCCCTCAGTGTAGAAGCTGCCAGATCCTGGGTTATCCTGATTGTGTTTCCACAATATTCAAATTGTTTCTTCCTGGCTGCTTGTAATATTCTCTCCCTAATCTGGGAATTCCAGAAACTGGCCACAATATTCCTAGGAGTTTTCTTTTTGGGATCTTTTTCAGGAGGTGATCTGTGGATGCTTTCAACCTCTCTTTTGCCCTCTGGCACTAAAATATCAGGGCAGTTTTCTTTGAGAACTTCCTGGAGCATGATTTCTAGGTTCTTACTTTGGTCATAGCTTTCAGGTACTCCAATAATTTTTAAATGATCTCTCTGGGATCTATTTTCCAGGTCAGTGGTTTTTTCCATTAGATATTTCACATTGCCTTCTATTCTTTCATTTGTTTGGATCTGTTTAACAGCATCTTGATTTCTCATAGAGTCATTAGCTTCCATTTGTTCCAGTCTAATTCTGAAGTAACGATTTTCCTCATTGAGCTTTTGAGATTCTTTTTCCATCTGGCAAATTCCACTTTTTAAGGCATTCTTCTCCTCATTGCCTTTTTGAGCCTCTTTTGCCATTTGAGTCAGTCTGTTTTTTAAGGTATTATTTTCCTCAGTCTGTTGACTCTCATTTCATAATTTTCTTGCATTGATCTCATTTCTCTTCCAAATTTTTCCTCCACTTTTCTTATCTGCTTCTTAAGGTCCTCTAAGGCCTGTAACCAGCTTGTATTTTCATTTGAAACTTTTGGTGCAGGAGTTCTCAATTCACTCTTTTCCTCCTGTTCCATGCTTTGCTCCTTTTTGTCCCCAAAATAGGAGTGTAATATTGGAATCTTCTGTCTGCTTTGTTTCCTTTGCCAGCTCATTTTGCCCCTCAATTACTTGACTCTTGGGCTTTTTGCCACAGTAGGACTCTGCCACCAGACAGGGGAGCTTTTGTCCCAAACGCTGGGGTTTTCTCAGCTGCTAGAGGTATTAGATGGGTGCCCTCTCTGAGGTCTCCACACACTCTGGCAAGCTGGACACACACCCCAGGACCTCCACTCTGGGCTGCAATCCAAATCCAAGCAGGTTAAAGCAAAAGAAATTACCCCTCAGACTGGTGCTTGGTCCCCCTACCCTCTGCATTCCATGAGCTGAAGCTGCCATGTGGTGGTGGCTGGCTGTGCCAGTGTCTCAGTGTCTTCTTGCCCCAGGGGCAAAAGCCATGCACTCCCACTTACTGGTCCCAAAGTCCAGACTGCACTGACCTCTCCCTTTGTCCTTCATATCTATGTGTTGATAAATCTGGAAACAGCCACAGCTGCTGCTGATCTGGAGTCCCTCCTGCAGCGGCTGGTCAGGCCCACTCTGGGGCTAAAGCCTCTACTTGGGGCTAGGCTCAGCTCCCAGAGCGCTTCCTTCCAGGCTGTGCTCAGCGGGAGGTTAGCTTCTCTGTGTCATTTTGTGGGTTCTGCAGCTCCAAAGTTTGTTTAGAGTCCCCTTTTTTCATGGATTAGGGAAGGTGGAAGCCGGAACCGTGGGAAGGTTGTGCTTCTACTCCGCCATATTGCCTCTGCCCTCTCTATTGTTATTAATTTTTAAATGCAACTGAGAAATAAGATATAAAGGCACTGGGGTATGGAGATCCATTGTGCTGTACCAGATAGTTGGAAGTGGGATGGGGCAGGATATAGGAGAGAGCAGATTGGGGGAGGGTTTATACAGTGGGATAACTGTAGGTAAGGGAAATATGGGGAGAAATTTTTTTAACTCGAAATCTTGTGGAAATTAATGATATAAACTAAAATAAACCTAAAATTTAATTTTAAAAAGAAGAAAAAGAAATGATGAGCAGGAGGATTTCAGAAAACTTAGAAAGACTTACATAAATTGATGCTGAGTGAAGTGAGAAAATCTAGGAGAACACTGTATACAGTAACAGCAACATCATACAATGACAAAGTTTGACAGACTTAAATGTAAAACCAAGCATGAGCAGCTTTCCAGAGCACTGCTGCTGTGAACATCTTTAAGATTCTGATCACATAATATAGTGAACTCTCTATTCCGCAATAAATTAAAGCAAAACATTCACAGAAACCAAAGCACAGCATTCGCAATGTTATAACATAACAAGTTATCACCAAAGTGGCCATGTAATTTTAAGCAAAAGGTATCATCCAGTAAGTCCTTAAGTTATCCTTAAGGAATGAGTCTCCTTAAGGTACACAAAGTACAATCATTCAATAAGTCCTTAACTCAATAATCCTTAAGGAACAAGCTTCCTTTATGGGACACAACATACAAAGGTCAAAGTTCTCCTCTCCTAGGCCACATTGTCTTAAACTCTCAGTCAAAAAGTCTTCTTTCTTCTTAATTGAAGATTAGTTTCCAATCATCTTTAAGAGGTACAAGGTACAGAGTTCAATGTTCTCCCACTCCTAGGCCACAGTAAATCTTGATTTTCTCATCAGAATTAAGTACTCAAGGAGAGGTCTTTTCTTCTTGACTTGAGGTTAGCTCCAAAATTCCATGGTTCTTCTTCCATGGGTCCAGCTCCTTCCTGAATCTACCAAATGTCACCTAGATTCACAGGTAGGCCACTCTCAGCTCCTAGTCCAACTCCTTCTCCAGTTCCTCATCCAGCTCCTCATCTACCTAATTCCTTATCCAGTTCCATATTGAAGCACATAGTGTCCAGTGCACCTCAAATCTTTCGCAGTTTCTGTTTCTGGGAAGACAAAGTTTAACAGAGCCACAATAACATTCATACACTTTGCCAGCACCATGGTCAATTCACTATCTGCCTGTGAAATTGACACAGACCCACAAACAAGTTCTGAGACCTCAACGCAAATCATAAATATAGTCCCAGGACCTCTGAAACTCTCCTGCAGGACTTCTGTAAATAAACAACAAGAAATACCTCTTTCAGGGCTTCCAGTAAAGCCTCAGGGCTTCTTCAAAAAGTATCACAAACAAAAATCATCACAGACAGAACAGACAAACAAAGTTCCTGGCCACCACAAAATTCCCCTTCTCAATTCTTCTCTTTCCCAGATTGGGTTTCTCCTTATATATGATCATTAGCTCCTCCCTGTGAAGTACCCACCAGAAATTATACACTAGAGCCCCTTAAACCTGCTAGAGGGGACCCCTACTGGGTTCCTTGGAAACAACCTAATAGGCTCCAATAGTAAAGAAATGCTTCACCTGTGTTGCTAAAAAACATGCCACAGATTCCCACGGATTCAGGTCTGTTGCGCTTCAGTAGAAATAATACTAAGGCTTTGTTTCAATAAGAATAATACTGAGAAAGCTTCACTTCAATGGAAACAATGCTACCCCTTAGAAACATATTCTGTTGCCAGCAATCACATTGTCTATAAAGTCTAAGAAAGCTCGAGGCTGTCTTTCGGTCTGAGAGGCAGTCTTGGCCGGTTAATAAACACTCTATAATTGGCCTAGCTGTCCTGTTATATCTCAGTGTCCGTTACATCTGTTCCACCCCTTCATGTTGCATTAGCAAGTTGCTCCCACTGTGGATTTCACAAGTTCTGCTTCTTAACAAAGACTTGATATAATCATGGGCAAGGCTCAAAAGAAGCTTGAAATAAAACAAGGTGCTAAATAATTAAATAGCTAAACAAGGTGCTAAGCACTTCTTTGCTTGCCATTACATTACCTCTTCTCAGCAATTCAATGGTCTGACAATTCCAAAATATTCATGATAAAAAACACTATCCACATCCAGAAAAAGAACTATGGTGTCTGAATGCAGATTGAAACATATTCTCATTCTCTCTCTCTCTCTCTCTCTCTCTCTCTCTCTCTCTCTCT
>NW_027187327.1:2841072-2846315 GCF_028583685.1 Petaurus breviceps papuanus
TCTCTCTCTCTCTCTCTCTCTGTCTCTCTCTTTCTGTCTCTCTCATAGTTTTTTTTTTCTTTTTGTTTTGATCCTTCTTTCACAACTCAACTAATGTGGAAATATGTTTTATATGATTGTACATGTCTGGCCTATATCAGACTATATGCTCCTTTGGGGAGAGGGGGGAAGAGAGAAGGGAAAAAATTTAAATTCACAATCTTATCAAAATAAATGTTGAAAATAAAAATTAATTAAGCTTTAAAAATAATTTAATAATTTAGTTAATTATTTTATTTCCTCTTCCACAAATCTGGACAGTTTACATTTTTATAAATATACATCCATTTCCCTTATATTGTCAGATTTTTTTTGGCATACAGTTTGGCAAAATAGCTTCTAATCATCATTTTATTTTCCTCTTCACAGGTGGTGAATTCATTCTTTTCATTTTGGATATTAATAATTTAGTTTTCTTCTTTCTTTTTTTTCAATGTGAAAGTCTTATATTTAGGTTCAAAAATTCAAGTATGTGATGAAAGAGCTTCAACAATTTTTATCAAAAGTAGTGGGGCAGGGAATGAGGGGTGGAAGGGGTGATTGGTGGTATACAAGATCAGTGTTGGGTTAATTACAGTCAAAAAGCACATATGATCTTTGGCTGAATTAAGAAAAGTATAGCATCTAAGAATGATAAGCTTCTTGATGGCAAGGGCTGTATTTTGTCTTTTTATCCCCAGCAATTAGCATAGTACCAGCACATAGTAGATGCTATAATTGTTCCTGATTAATTGGTAACCGAAATACGAAGGCGATGTATTCAACCTTGGTCAGACCGCATCTAGAGATTCAGGGTTAGTTTGGGGTGAGCCATTTTAGGAAAGACACTGATAAACTAAAGAGCATTCAAATGACAGTAACCATAATGGTAAAGGGCTTTAAGTTCATGTCACATGAATATCAAGCCATTTAGACTGGAGAAGAGAATTCCTAAGGAGTGGAGGAAACTGTCTTCAAAGTAACTGAAGGCCTGTTTTGTGGGAAAGGAATTAGCCTGGGTTGGATTTGTCCCAGGGCAAACCTAGGGACCATCAGCAAAAATTACAAAGAGGCAAATACATGTTGGACATAAGGAACAATTTCATAATGAGAAGAATATTCCAAAGGTGGAAAGTTTGCCTCACAGAGGTCCTTCTCACTGCAGCTTTTAGCAGAATGACCAGCTTTCAGGGATGTGACAGAGGGAACCATCTTTCATGCAGTAATTTGAGGTCAATAACTTCCAAATTCCTTCTCAATTCTGATTTAAACCCAAGTGTTCTAAACTAGATGTCAGCCAAAAACTTTCCATTTTTCCTCTTTCCTAATTGTACATCATCATCATCATCATCACCATAGCTAACATTTATATAGAAGTTTTAGTTCTTCAAAACACTGCAAAGTGTTATCATTATCCCTAATTTTTATTAATTAAATTTTAGTTTTCAACATTTAGTTCCACAAGATATTGAGTTCCAAATTTTCTCCCCATATCTCCCTTCCACTAGTCCCAAGATGACATGCATTCTGATTACCCCTACCCCCAATCTACCCTCCTTTCTATTACCCCCTCCCCCTTTTCTAATCCTTTTCCCCTTCTATTTTCTTGTAGGGCAAAATAGATTTCCATATCCCACTGCCTGGATATCTTATTTGTCAGTTGCATGCAAAAATAATTTAAAATATTTTTTTAAATTTTTAGTTCCAAATCCTCTCCCTCCCTCCCCACCTACCTTCACTGAAAATGCAAGCGATTTGATACAGGTTACACAAGTGCAGTCAGGCAAAATACTTCACTAATAGACATGTTATAAAAGACTAACAATATTTCCAGCCATCATATCCTGCCCCCTCTTTATACTATTTCCTCCTTTTACAATGTCCTGCCTCAAAAGTGTTTGCTTCTGATTACCCACTCAGAACATTTGTCCTCCTTCATTGGCCACTCTTTTGTTTCTTCTTCCCCCCACTTTCTTGTAGGGTAAAAGAGATTTCCATACCCAGTTGCCTCTGTATGTTATTCCCTCCTTAAGCCAAATCTGATGAGAGTAAGGTTCACTCATTCCCCCTCACATCCCCCCTTTTCTGAACACTGTAAAAGCTTTTCTTGCCTCTTTTATGTGAGATAATTTACTCTATTCGACCTCTCCCTTTCTCCTTTTCCCACTCCATTCCTCTCATCCCTTAATTTTATTTTTTAGATATCATCCCTTCACCCTGCATTCTCTGTATAGATACAGATATAGATAGATATAGATACACACACACACACACACATATATATGTATATATTCCCTCCAACTACTTTAATACTGAGAAATTCTCATGAGTTACAAATATCATCTTTCTATATAGGAATGTAAAGAGTTCAACTTTAATAAGGCCCTTATGATTTCTCTTTTCTGCTTACCTTTTCATATTTCTTTTGGTTCTTATATTTGGAAGTCAAATTTTCTATTCAGCTCTGATCATTTCATCAAGGATGTGTGAAAATGCTCTATTTAATTGGATATCCATTTTTCCCCTTGAAGGATGATATTCAGTTTTACTAAGTAGGTTATTAAGTTGGTTTTAATCTTAGCTCCTTTGATCTCCAGAATATCATATTCCAAGCCCCTTGATCCCTTGTAGAAGCTGCTAGATCTTGTGTTGTCCTGATTGTGTTTCCATGATACTGGTATTGCTTCTTTCTGGTTGCTTGCAATATTTCCTCCTTGACCTGTGAATTCTGGAATTTGGCTACCATAGTCCTAGGAGTTTTCCTTTGGAGATCTCTTTCAGGATATGATCAGTAGATTCTTTCAATTTCTATTTTACCCTGTGATTCTAGAATATCAGGGCAGCCTTCCTTGATAATTCCTTTATTTTTTGGAGAGAGGAGGACAGGGTAATTGTGGTTAAGTAACTTGCCCAACATCACATGGTTAATAAGTTTTAAATGTCCTGCTGACTCCAGAGCCAGTGCTGTGTTCACTGCACCACCTAGCCAGACCAATAACTTATTGAAAGATGTTATCTAGGCTTTTTTTTATCATGGCTTTAAGGTAGTACAATAATTTTAAAATTATCTCTCCTGGATCTGTTTTACAGGTGAGTTGTTTCTCCAATGAGATGTTTCACATTGTCTTCTATATTTTTGTTTTAGAATTTCTCGATTTCTCATAAAATCATTAGCTTCTATTAGATCAATTCTAATTTTTAAAGAATCATCTTCTTGGGGGAGGAGCCAAGATGGCAGAGTAGAAGCAAAACCTTCCTGCGGCTCTGGCTTCCACCTTCCCCAATCCATGTAAAAAGGGGACTCTAAACAAATTTTGGGGCTGCAGAACCCACCAAATGACACAGAGAAGCTAACCTCCTGCTGACGACAGCCCTGCAGGCCGGCAGGAATCCAGCCCAGCCAAGTGCTATGGGAGCAGAGACCAGCCCCATGCCAAGGCTTTAGCTCCAGGGAGGGTCTGACCAGCCACAGCCAGAGGGACTCCAGATCAGCAGCAGCGGTGGCCATTTCCAGATTAATCACCACATAGATGCAAAGGACAAAGTGAGAAGCCAGTGCAGTCTGAAATTTGGGACCAGTAAGTGGGAGTGCATGGCTTTTACCCCTGGGGCGAGAAGCTGCTGAGACACCAGCACAGCCTGCCTGTGCCACGTGGCAGCTTCAGCTCCTGGCCTGCAGAGTGTAGGGGAAACAATCACCAGTCTGAGGGGTAATTGCTCTTGCTTTAACTTGCTTGGATCTGGATTACAGTCTACAATGCAGTTCCTGGGGTGTGTGTCCAGCTTGCTAGAGTGTGTGGAGACCTCAGAGAGGTCACCCATCTAATACCTCTAGCAGCTGAGAAAACCCAAGCATCAGGGACAAAAGCTCCCCTGTCTGGTGGCAGAATCCTACTATGGCAAAAAGCCCAGGGGTCAAGTGACTGAGGGGCGACATGACCAGGCAAAGGAAACAAAGCAGACAGAAGATTCAAACATTGCACTCCTATTTTGGGGACAAAAAGGAGCAAAGCATGAAGCAGGAAGAAAACAGTGAAGGTAGAACTCCTGCACCAAAAGATTCAAAGGAAAATACAAGCTGGTTACAGGCCATACCGGACCTTAAGAAGCAGATAAGAGAAATGGAGGAAAAATTGGGAAGAGAAATGAGAACAATGCAAGAAAATTATGAAATGAGAGTCAACAGACTGACTGAGGGAAATAATACCTTAAAAAACAGACTGACTCAAATGGCAAAAGAGGCTCAAAAAGGCAATGAGGAGAAAAATGCCTGAAAAAGTGGAATTTGCCAGATGGAAAAAGAATCTCAAAAGCTCAATGAGAAGAATGATTACTTCAGAATTAGATTGGAGCAAATGGAAGCTAATGACTCTATGAGAAATCAAGATGCTGTTAAACAGATCCAGACAAATGAAAGAATAGAAGGCAATGTGTAATATCTCATGGGAAAAACCGCTGACCTGGAAAATAGATACAGGGGAGATCATTTAAAAATTATTGGACTACCTGAAAGCCATGACCAAAGTAAGAACCTAGAAATCATCCTCCAGGAAGTTCTCAAAGAAAACTGCCCTGATGTTTTAGTGTCAGAGGGCAAAAGAGTGGTTGAAAGCATCCACAAATCACCTCCTGAAAAAGATTCCAAAAAGAAAACTCCTAGGAGGGGTGGCCAGATAGCACAGCGAGTTAGAGAACTGGCTCCAGTGTTGGGATGACCTGGAGATCGAATCCCGGGCTCAGACACTTAGCACCCACCCAGAAACACCTGGCCGTGTAACCTTCAGCAAGTTACTTAACCCTAATTCCTTAGGGGCGGCCAGGTGGCTCAGCGAGTAAGAGCCAGGCTCCAGTGTCAGGATAACCTGGATCGAATCCCGGGCTCAGATACTCAGCACCACACCCAGAAATAACTGGCCTTGTAACCTTGAGCAAGTTACTTAAGCCCGATTGCTTAAAAAAAAAAAAAAAAAAAAAACCTCCTAGGAATATTATAGCCAGGTTCTGGAATTCCCAGATTACGGAGAGAATATTACAAGCAGCCAGGAAGAAACAATTTGAATATTGTGGAAACACAATCAGGATAACCCAGGATCTGGCAGCTTCTACACTGAGGCATAGAAGGGGTTGGAATATGATATTCCGGAGGGCAAAGGAGCTGGGATTAAAACCAAGAGTCACCTACCCAGCAAACCTGAGTATCATGTTTCAGGGGAAAATATGGTCAT